>NW_007740461.1:3192-12092 GCF_000696425.1 Galeopterus variegatus | reverse complement strand
CGGGAGCGCCGCCGCGCTTCCCGAGCGGCGCACTATCCAGTGCGCCACCGGGCCGGCCCCCTAAAATATTCTTTAAAAAAAGAAGCCACTCAGTCAAATCACAGTCTAATGGGGGAGAAAGTATATACAGAGAGAGAAAATTAATACATAGAAAGCAGATATATGTAGGGGAGTTAAAAAAATATAGATCGATCAATCAATCTATCATCTATCATTTATTTATCTGTCTATCTATCTATCTATCTATCTGTCTGTCTGTCTGTCTGTCTGTCTATCTGTCTATCATGGGATTGTGTTGGTTTCCTATGAGCATCTCCCATCTACTTGATTATATGGAGGTTTGCTTGAGAACTGAAACTATTAAAAAACACACATTATACTTGTGTGCTCATTTCTTCCCTCATAACTTTACCCCAGTGCCAGATACACTATCCAACAAATGTTTAGCGGTTGCTGGACATCTGTGCATTTTTATTTATGTGTGTGTGAAGAAGAGAAACCAGTTCTTATTTGGATTGAAACTAAGAGACAAGCATTAGCTCAATCAAGTAACAGTAACAATTCTATGTGAGAATAGTGTTTGTCTCCAGACCTCACAACTGAGAAAGTGTGAGATGTGAGGGACGAGGGGCCAATTAGCCAGTGTGTGAAGGCTCATGGTAGAGAATAAAGACCAACAAGAATGGTCTTGTGGGGTGTGGGCGGCTGGAAGGTGAGCCTTGCTGTACTCACTCTGGGCAGCTGGAGGGTGAGCCTTGCTGTACTCACTCTGGGCAGCTGGAAGGTGAGCCTTGCTGTACTCACTCTCACACGATGCCCCTGCAGACTCGTCATACTGGCAATCAAAAACATCACTTGGCTCACACTCATCTAGTGTATCTTCTGTCCCATTACAATCAACCTGTTGGATGAGGACTTTCTGTTCTTTTTCTTTTGATGGCTTGTATAAAGTACCACTGGGTGTTCCGTTGGCTGCTCCACAGCCCAGCTGCCTGCACAGCACAGCAACATCATTTATGTCCCAGCCGTCATCACACACGGTACCCCACTGGCCATTCCAGTCTATCTCCACTCGCCCTTCACAGCGGTGGGGGCCTCCCACCAGTCGCACTCTGGATGAAGACTCTGAAAAGAGATGGAATATTAGCTGGTGCTATGGTTTAGATGTGTCCCTGCAAAAAGCATGTGTTGGAAACTTAATTCCCAATGCAACAGTGTTGTGAGGTGGGGCTTAATGAGATGATTACGCACGGGGGTTCCATCCTCATGAATGGATCAATGCTGATATTGTGGGAGTGTGTTCATTATCACAGGAGTGAATTTTCAATAAAAGGACAAGTTCAGTCCCCTCTTGCTCCCTCTCTTGTCCTCTCTTGCTCTTCCACCTTCTGCCATGGGATGATGCAGCAGGAAGGCCCCTGAAAGATGCCAGCCCCTTAATCCTGGACTTCCCAGCCTCCAGAACCATGAGAAATAAATTTCTCTTGTTTATAAATGATCCAGTCCCAGATATTCTGTTATAACTGCCCAAAATGGACTGAGACAAAAATAGGTACTGAAAAGTAGGGCTGTTGCTATAACAAATACCTGACAATATGGACTGAGAAAAGATTTGAAAGGCAGAGAGAAGAGAGGGGCTCACCAAGGTAACTGTGTCCTAAGCAGTGCCTTTAGCCTACTTTATCAGCAGAGGCCTTGATAGAAGGACCCAGGGGTGAAGGAGCAATACTCTGGTGTATAGGCAGGCTGTAAGGAAAGCAATCGTCTCCCTGTACCAGTAGTGAGGGACAGCCCTGGAGGCCAAGAGAAAATACCAAGTAATCTGAGGCTTAGGATGAGAACCCAGAAGCAGCAATCCTTAAAAAATCAAACTGCATCCATCAGGGTAGAATTCACACCAATAGCAGAGTAAATTCAGCCTGTACACCTAAATATGCTGGAAGCCACCAGGGCAAAAGGAAGTTCATTTCCCAGATATGCCCACAAGGGGGCAATGTACCTTCTGGGCCTCAAATAAACCTATCTCCTACTTGAATGCTGGCCTAGCTTCTTGGACCACAGAGGCCAAGAGGGGAGAGGTCCCTTGGCAGGATAGACTACCCTAAACCTTTCTAGATTCTGGAGGTGGAAATACACCCACCCAAGACTGAGTGCGTGGGGTTAGAAACCACAAAGTTTACTGGGCCTGTTTTGAACCAGAGTCTCTCTCCATGGCCCAGGAAACATCAAAATTTCCCATCTCCTGAGTTCGGAAGCATCCCTTTCAGAAACCCCAAAAAATCTTACCTGAGAGGCTAGGTCCAGTGCAAATAGCTGGGGAAGGAAGAAGGAAGTCAGTGAGGTCATAGAGTCAATTTTCAAGGCTTTCTTCAAAGCACACAACTCTCCATAAGTCCCTTGCCAAACTTGGATACAGAACCTCCAAGGTCAATCTTTTTTTTTTTTTTGTCTTTTTGTCTTTTTCCGTGTCCGGCAACGGATCGCAACCCTCAGTGTTGCCCCCGTACCGGACCGGGGACCGGCAACGGGATCGCAACCCTCGGTGTTGCTCCCGCGCCTCGCTCAGCCAGTGAGCAGGAACCGGTCTGTATGTGGGATCTGAACCCTTGGGCGGGAGCGCCGCCGCGCTTCCCAAGCGGCGCACTATCCAGTGTGCCACCGGGCCGGCCCGCCAAGGTCAATCTTATTGGAACCTTCTTCTGCTGAAATGACCAGCTTCAAAAGACACAGAGACACTGGCTATGAATCACAGAGGCCAGTTCTACCACAGCTGACTGACCCAGTCTGTTTCCTTCACATGTGATGGTAGCTTCAAGCCCAGGCAGGGATAGATTTGTTTTTGTATTTTGGTCAGTTAGATTTATTGGCTATTACTGCCTGAAGTAAAAGTGTGGTGATGCAGCTTGATGGCTCAACAGAAAGGAGTACTGGAAGCCACCAGGAATATGCATTGGTCGGGGGAGGTAGAAATGCCACGGGGCAGTGGAAAGTGGCAGGGTCTGCCTGTGCTCATTGACCCTGCATTTAGCAGGGTTAGCAAACTCGTTCTATGAAGGGCCAGATAGCAAATATGTTAGGCTTTGTGGGCCATATCGTCTGTGTTACAACTACTCAACTCTGCCATTGTAGCATGAGAGCAGCCATATATAAGTATATAAATGAGCATGGCTCAGTTCCAATAAACCTTTATTTATGGACATTTCAATTTAAATTTCATGCCATTTTCATGCATCATGAAATATTATTTTTCTTTTGCTTTTTTCTCACCATTTAAAAATGTAAAAACTATTCTCAGCTTGCAGACTATAGTTTTCCAACCCCTGATTTAGATCACAGTTCAGAGAGCAACTCTACATTTAGTTCTAAACCTCCAGATTTAAGCATCAGCATATGTTCAAAAAATTGGGTTTTTTTTTTCTTTCTACAGGATCTCTGTATGGTTGGACTCCTCTGTCCATTAAGCTCCCTCTTAATGCTGAAGAGAGTACTGATTACTGTGTCCCTCAATAGTCCTGAGGCCTACGTGTTTTCAATTGCAGAACTCGCCCCATGTCCCTACCTTACATTATTTTTCTGAAGGAGCAAATACCTTTGGACCTCCAGCCTAGAGCTTTTCAGGCAGATCCAAGTATTTTGATAGTTTATCCTGGAATATTTTTTCTTTTGGTTTCCAAATAATTTCTCAATAACCTCATGTCCTTAATCTTCAGAATGTAGCCACTCCCAGATTCAGTGAGGCCTATTTGTTGCCTTAACTGTCTAAAACTCAAGATTATGCTATACATATATTTCACTACATAGCCCTCCATGTGTCCAGTTAAGTCATAAAACATGTGTACATGCAAAGGAAAGTGAACATGCCAAGCCTGATATGCAGATGCAAAAGTGACATAGCCAGTAAGTGACTTGGAGGCTGTGCTACAAGGTGGATAACTACAGGTGATGTAGACCAGAAAAGGCTTCATGAAGGAGGTGGAACCGCAGGTGAGCCTGAGAGACTCAACAGTAAGCCATAAGGGGCAGCACTAGCTGTTGGGTGCTGTAGGGGCTGTATAGATGTTTAAAATATGACCAGCACCCTACATAGAACATATAAGTGCCCAACTGAGAGACCAGAATGGGCTTCAGTTATGCATTAGATCATCAAGACAATAAAAATGGATGTGATTGATTAGGGTAGAGATTTAACAGGCATTGTTGATGCCCCATATTAGATATTATCTTTAAAAATCTCTGAGGAACATAATATTATGTTTACTTCATAGGTGAAAGAGCAAGATTTCAAAGAATTGTGGTTATCTACAAATTCAGACAGGAACCAGGATTGAGACCCAGTTCTCTTTGGCTCCAGAAACTCCAGATTAACTAAGCTAATTTCTAGATTAATGTAGTCAATAAAAAACTGGGGAAAATTAGGGAAACATTATATGAAACACTCTTCAGAGAAAACTGGAAAATATGATCAATAAAAGTTCTACTTCCTTTCTTGGCTCTATCTGATGACTCCCAGGGTCCATTCATTTGTCTTCTTATAAATAGTGCATTTAAGGAAATTTATGTAAAGAGGGAAATGAAATAAACTGTCATAAATATCATAACTAATGGGATAAACTATCATTTGTCAGTGAAAATACAGGAAAATAGAAAAAATATGGTAACCAAATTGGATTATATATTGGGTATAGATTACATGGCTCTTTAGGTTTTAGAACAGTTGCCAGATGTAAAAAGGAGGGAGAAACCCATCCTTGAAAGATACCTGAATCTATGCAGGGAAAGGATTCTCCTCACCAAAGTTCCAGAAAACTCTGAAGCCTAAACCAACAGAAGCAGAGATACTTACCAAGGATCAAGAACAGCAGAGCCATGACTCAGGCAGCTGAAGATGATAAGCTGAAATTTAATGATGGAAGGAGGCCCTTCAGTCCACTATTAAGTTTTGGTTGCAAATGTGTCAAGAAGAGGAAGAGAGGCAGGTCCTGTGTGCAGCTGAAGCATTATGAGATGACCCAAAACCAGTGGACTGAACTAATAGAGCTGGACTTGCTGAATTCAGCATTTTCATAGAAAGGGAGGTAACCGGAACAGGCAGAAAGATGCTGAAAACAAAAGACACATACAAAAACAGGAGGTCATGGTTTGGTTCTTCTGTAAGCCCAGCTCCATCCATCTTTACTTCAGCCTCTTCAATATGCAAATGCGGAAAACAGCTTCCACAAGGAAAGGCAGGTGCCAAAAATGTGACCATCTCTCATTAGAACATCAGGCAAAGCTTAGCCTCCAAGTATGGTTTGTAGGAGAGGTAGGCCAATTTTGGTTCCTTACTCCAGAATGAAGTGCCTAGAGAATATGGAAGGCAAAGGCCATGGAATAAGTACAGAATTACCCTTAGAGGCCTATCCATAGGCCATAATCCAGGGTCAAGGCATCAATCTCTGCATATGAAGCTGGCTTTGTTACCCTCTAATGAGCCTTCCCAGTGCTCAGCAGAGGGTCCAATACATAGATGCTCTCCTCTTTCTATACTTATGCTGGTGTATTCTCATCTTTGGAAGCCAAGTGGAAACAGGTCTTTGTGGTAATAGGCATCAAAATCACTGAACTGAGGTGGTTCTGAGGTCTAAGGTATAATGTACAGCAAGACCCTCAGTATTCCCAGGCCGCTCTGCCTTGCTGTATTATTAAGTATAACTACACTTCAAGAGCTATTCAACTCTAGGTTAACCAAGCATTCAACTTCATATGCTACCATAACCTCTGTTGTTTTAAGGAAGGTAACTTTTCCTCTATAGTGAGACATCATATCTTCTTTATAATATTCAGATTGCACAAAGCTCAGTTAATTCTGTACATTTATTTTTAATCCTGTATTTCATCATTTTCTCAAGGAAGGTAACTTTTCCTCTACAGTGAGACATCATATCTTCTTTATAATATTCGGATTGCACAAAGCTCAGTTAATTCTGTACATTTATTTTTAATCCTGTATTTCATCATTTTCTTATTACTGTATTCAATAAAAAATTTTTGTAGCCACAAGTGCCAAGAAGTGTGATGGATAGAGGGAGTACACAGATGAATAAGGGACAGTTTGGCACTCCAGAAGGATATAATCTAGTAATTGCAAAAGCATGTGAGAAAGGAAAGTCTAAGAAACTGGGGTCATAATGTAGGAAATGGTCACCTCTTGAGCAGGGTTAAAGGATAAGTAGAAAGTGGTGGATCAGAATGGGAAAAGGCTTTGCTATGCATGTGCAGACAAATGAAACAGCATAACCCATCTAAGGAACTACAGGTAGTTTGAATGATTGGATGACAGCCAGCTTGGTGGCCAGGGAGTTATTGGTGTTGAAAGGTAAAGACAATAGATGATATGCAGAAAGCAAAGTGATCTGTATAATGGAGGTCGGTTATGATGGGTTTGTAAATGCTAATTACATCCTTCACTCTCTAGATTCTGAAGTAATGCAGTAGCAGACATAGAATTCAAAAAAGGCTCAAAATATCAGCTTTATTGTGGATGAAGCTAGATTAGATTGCAACTGGGATCTAAGATCATATGCATCTACCCCCATCCTTGAGGAGCCAGACTGCATGACCGAGTTTATACTTGGTGGAGAAAAGCCTTCCTGTGGCCTGAGGGCAGACAAACCCACTAGAGACCACAGGACTCATGATTCAGAAGTATATTTTTTCCTGTTTTATTTGGAAAATTGAGAGAAGAGAAGTGGGGGATAAAAGAGAAAAGATTTCCCCCCAATATAGTATTTTATTAACAGAGTTAAGAACATGAAGAGAGGAAAAGAAAACTTTCTCAGTCAGAAAGAACATTATCCCATAAGACATTAGAACCACTGAAGGATGTGGTGCATTTTAGAGAGTGTGTTCTGGCTACAGCATGGAGGAGGAATTCAAAGGAAGAAAACATTAATTGGTCAAGGAGGCCTCACCACTGTCACCTGACTCCATCCCAAGCCTGGCCGAGTGCACACAGAGCAGGGAGACGTCTAGCAGGGGAGGTGGAAGCTCCACAGAGACCACACACCCTGCATTTCTGGGGCATGACCCAGCAGGTAGGCCTCACTACAGCCACCTGACTCCATCCCCAGCTCAGCTGAGTGCATACTGACTAGAGAGGTGGCTCCCTAGAGAGGCCCAAGACCTGAGGCAACCAGACACAAAAGGCACTAGTGGCCAACTGAGCAGACACTGAGGTAGCCATACCAAATTGGCAACCCCAGCAACATCCTAGCCAGATAATAGTGTCAAACCAGTGGACTGTGAAACCCCCTGCCACAATGAGTAAACATCAAAGGAAAGATACCAGAAATATGTAAAATCAAGAAAGTAAACCACCAAAGGGTAATAACTCTCAAGCTGTAGATCCTATAGAACAAGAAGCCCTTGAAATGTTAAAATCAAGAAAGTAAACCACCAAAGGGTAATAACTCTCAAGCTCTAGATCCTATAGAACAAGAAGCCCTTGAAAAGTCTGACAAGATATTTCGAGTGATAATTCTAAGGAAACTGAATGAGAGTGGAAACAGGTCTTTGTGGTAATAGGCATCAAAATCACTGAACTGAGGTGGTTCTGAGGTCTAAGGTATAATGTACAGCAAGACCCTCAGTATTCCCAGGCCGCTCTGCCTTGCTGTATTATTAAGTATAACTACACTTCAAGAGCTATTCAACTCTAGGTTAACCAAGCATTCAACTTCATATGCTACCATAACCTCTGTTGTTTAATGCCCTGAAAAAGAATGTAGCAGAGCTTGCCGAACTGAAGAATTCATTCAACGAAATAAAAAACACAACCAAGAGTTTAACCAGCAGGCTTGCAGAAGTAGAAGAGAGAACTTCTGACCTTGAAGATGGGATATTTGAAATAACACAGGCAGACAAAAAAAAGAAAAGAAAAGAAAAGAAAAGAATTAAAAGCATTGAAGAAAATCTAAGAGAGATATCACACAACCTTAAGCGCTCAAATATGTGAGTCTTGGGTATTCCAGAAAGGGAGGAAAAAGGAGATTGCATTGAAAACATATTCGACAAAATAGTGGCAGAAAACTTCACAGTTATTGGAAAACACACAGATCTTCAGATTCAGGAAGCTCAAAGATCCCCAAACATATTCAACCCAAAAAGGTCTTCTCCAAGACATGTTATAGTCAAATTGGCAAAACTCAAAGGTAAAGAGAGAATCTTAAAAGCTGCAAGAGAGAAGCATCAAATCACCTATAAGAGAACCCCAATAAGACTAACATTAGACTTTTCATCACAAACCCTAAAAGCCAGAAAGGAATGGGATGATATATTCAAAATACTAAAAGACAGAGATTGCCAGCCAAGAATATTCTACCCCTCAAGACTATCCTTCCAAAATGAAGGGCAAATAGTATATTTCTCAAACAAACAAAAACTGCAGGAGTTCACTACCACACAACCAGCCTTACAAGAAATTCTCAAGGGAGTACTGGGTTTGGTACCTGGAAAAAAACTACCACTGCCATGAAAACCCAAGAAAAATCAAAACCCACTAGTATAATAGAAATGGCATTCATGAAGAGAAAAGAAACAAACAAAAAGGCAATCTACAAACCAAGGAACCAACAAATATAGAAAACAAGCAGTAAATCAGAAAGAAAGGAGCAAAAGACACCTAGGAGATCCAAACAAAAACCAATAAAATGCTAGGATTAAATCAACACTTTTCAACAACAACTCTTACCGTAAAAGGCTTAAATTCCCCAATCAAAAGACACAGACTGGCTGACTGGATTAAAAAGGAGGACCCGACTATATGCTGCCTTCGAGGGATCCACCTCACCCATAAAGACTAACATAGACTAAGAGTAAAAGGATGGAAAAAGATTTACCATGCAAACAGAAATGAAAAATGA
>NW_007740461.1:0-1980 GCF_000696425.1 Galeopterus variegatus | reverse complement strand
CACATGGATCATTCTCCAGGATAGATCACATGTTAGGCCACAAATCAAGTCTCAACAAATTTTTAAAAATTAGAATATCCCATGTATTTTTTTTCAGACCACAATGGATTAAAATTAGAAACCAATAAAAAGCACAATTCTGGAAACTATACAAACACATGGAAATTAAACACCATTCTACTTAATGACATATGGGTCCAAGAAGAAATCAAGCAGGAAATCAAAAAATTTATTGAAACTTATGAAAATAATGATACATCATACCAAAACCTGTGGGATTCTATACAAACTATTCCAAAAGATTGAAACAGAGGCAGTTCTCCCAAACTCATTCTATGAAGCAAACATCACCCTGATACCAAAACCAAGTAAAGATACAACTAAAAAAGAAAACTACAGGCCAATATCTTTGATGAATATAGATGCAAAATCCCCCAATATATACTAGCTAGCAGAATACAGCAACACATATGTAAAATTATACACCACAATCAAGAGGGATTCATCCCAGGGATGCAAGGTTGGTTCAACATATGCAAATCAATAAATGTGATACACCATATTAATAAAATCAAACACAAGGACCATATGATCATCTCTATAGATGCTAAAAAAGCATTTGATAAAATTCAACATTTATTCATGACAAAGACACTCTATAAGTTAGGTATAGATAGAAAGTATCTCAATATAATTAAAGCCATATATGATAAACNAAGTTGGTTTTTTGAAAAGATAAATAAAATTGACAATCCATTAGCATGGCTAACAAAAAAAGAGGAGAGAAGATTCAAATAACAAAAATTAGAAAGGAAAAAGGTGATATTACAACTGATCCATCTGAAATACAAGGAATCATTCGAGACTACTAGAAACAACTATACGCCAACAAGTTTGAAAATCTAGAGGAAATGGATAAATTTCTGGACACACACAAGCTCCCAAAACTTAGCCAAGGAGACGTAGAAAAACTGAACAGACCAATAACAATAAAGGAGATTGAAGCTGTTATCAGAAAGCTTCCAACAAAGAAAAGCCCAGGACCACATGGATTCACAGCAGAACTTTACCAAACATTCAAAGAGGAATTGACACCAATTCTTTACAAACTATTCCAAAAGATTGAAACAGACACCAATCTTCCAAACTCATTCTATGAAGCAAACATCATCCTGAAACCAAAACCAGGTAAAGATATAACCAAAAAAGAAAACTACAGGCCTATATCCTTGATGAATATAGATGCAGAAATCCTCAATAAAATACTAGCAAACAGAATACAACAACACATATGTAAAATAATTCACCACGATCAAGTGGGACTCATTCCAGGGATGCAAGGTTGGTTCAACATATGCAAATCAATAAATGTGATACATCATACTAATAAAATCAAACACAAGGACCATATAATCTTCTCTATAGATGCTGAAAAAGCATTTGATAAAATTCAACACTCATTCATGACAAAGACCCTCTATAAGTTAGGTATAGACGGAAAGTATCTCAACATAATTAAAGCCATATATGATAAACCCATTGCCAACATCATCCTGAATGGGGAAAAGCTGAAAGCTTTTCCTTTAAGAACAGGAAGCAGACAAGGATGCCCACTCTCACTACTCCTATTCAACAAAGTGTTGGAAGTACTAGCCAGAGCAATCAGAGAAGAGAAAGCAATAAAGGGCATGCAGACTGGAAAAGATGAAGTCAAACTGTCCCTGTTTGCAGATGACATGATCCTATATATCAAACAGCCTAAAGCCTCTAGAAAAAAACTCTTGGAAGTGATAAATGAGTTCAGCACAGTAGCAGGTATCAAAATCAATGCACAAAAATCAGTAGCATTTCTATTCACCAATAGTGAACATGCAGAAAGGGAAATCAAGAAAGCCTGGCCATTTCTAATAGCCACCAAGAAAATAAAATACTTAGGAATTGAGCTAACCAAGGATGTGAAAAATCTCTATAATGAGAACT
>NW_007740460.1:25701-30011 GCF_000696425.1 Galeopterus variegatus | reverse complement strand
CATTTAATGGCAATGTGTGCTTAATGAGGAAGTAAGAACTCTCCTGCAAACTGGATTCTGGTATCTTCAGTCCATCAGTGGAGACCACAACACTCATGTCAACACTCATAGACCCAGGAAGAAATATGTTCTTCAGAGAGGTGGATATCTTCAGTAGAGAGAGATAAAGAACTGATGCAGTCAAGATTCTGTGAAGCTTATGATCAACTACAGCGCTAAGATTCTTTTGTACAAAAACCTAGAGATTAATCAGATATATTTTAAGACTTACATTTTATAATATAGTATTTCTCTCCTCATTTGTTTTCTTTTATTCCCCCATTTTGTGTCTGTCCTTTTCTTCCTCTCCTCAATCTCTGTAGTTAATAGGCCTAGGTTCAAACAACCACATCATCAGTTACCAAATGTGTGACCTTGAGAGAGTTAATCTTCATGAAATTTAGTTTCCTTATTTCTAATGGCAGGACTTTCAACTGAACAAGGTTATAAACTTTCCCAAGTTCTCAAAACTCACAAGAAGAAGAACTTACTTTGTTTCAGGCATTGGACTCAGCAGTAGGTATACAAGAATGGAGAAGGTGTGGTCTTTTTCCTAATGAGAGGAATAGATATGCATAAGGTCAAATATTGTGAGATAAGAATGATTTCATTGTGCATAGAATAATATTACTTGAAGTTTGAATTGTGCCAGTGTATAAGCTCTTAACCTCTCTAAGCTTCATTTGGCATATGAAGAGAATAATACATACCTCACAGGCCTTCCGGAAAATTAAACAAGCCAACATAGAGGAAAATATAAATCATTATTAAAATGCAGTGGATTGTTGTAATAGAAATACAGGTACACATAAAATTCTATGAGAGTGCAAAGCAAAGAGGGTATTGCTGATTGGGTTCCCTGGAGACAGCCTATAAAATGAAGATCAGCACTCAGTATTTACTAACGAATGCTTCAAGGATTCATACTTATGGAAGGAAAAGAACATGCAGAAGAGGGATCAGACCAAAATCACTAAGCTGCAATGTATCCCCAATGTAGACCAAACCCATAGGAGCTGCGATGTTCCTTCAGAGTTGGAGTGAGGGAGTAGTTCTTATACCCCTATGTTGATAAGTTTTTCAATGCAGGCTGCCTATGAAAGGAGGCATGAATTTGGGCCAGGATTTTTTTACAATCTCCCAATAAGCACTGACAGCTTAGAGATATGTTCACTTAGCACTACTAGAAGCTGGGAAAATAATTCTAAATTTCAGACAGCAGGTCTGAATGGTCCACCATAGAAGCTAAGGTGTTTGACTGCCCAGATTGAAAGTGAGTTTGTAAAAGGCCATGCAGAAGGAATATTTGATTTTGGCCCTAGACTTGATAAATTCTGCAATTTCTATTTACATACAGACATGCACAGAAGGAATATTTGATTTTGGTCCTAGACTTGATAAATTCTGCAATTTCTATTTACATACAGACATGCACACACACCTACAGAGTCAACCCCCTAAAAAGTAAACACTATATATTTGGTCTCATATTGCTTAATGTGGAAGAAGAGATAGCTCAAAGATGAATCATTGCATTTGAGTACTTTTTCTCTCTTGAAGAGGTAATTTCACCTGATAGGATGAGAGCCTTCACAATTTATTTACATTACTTCTCTGACATCATTTAGACTTTGCAAGTGTGAATTGCGTGCTGAAGGAAATCATTATTAGCTTGTTGACATATTCAGAGGTCACTGATTAATACTGAATATAACCATTTATGGAAGAGTTAGCACAATGGTCTATGTTTTAACCATGGACAAATGCAGAAATTTTCTTTTGTGTTGACTTAACTGCTTCTGGGTGTCTTCTTTTTTTACTTCCAAATGACTTTGTAACAGATGATCTAAAAGTCTTATCAGCCTGTGGTTTGCAAAAGATATGTCCAAAACCACTTTCTAATACAAGTTCCCATTACAAAAACATTTACAAACTGTTGGGCCCCATGAGCATTATGACCTCCTGCTTTATGGGATACTAGACTCCCAAGAAGGCATCCATTCAACCAAGCTCATCAGTGGCATTCTATATGATTTCACAGCCTTTTTGTTTTTCCCTGACACATAGGTGAAAATGTGGAACTACTTCATTAACTTGAGGTTAGGCAACAGCTATTTCACTTGGTACTTAATGCACAGGATAACCAATTTCATTTCGTTAAAAAACCTATACCTAGACTATAATAGTTTCCGACATTGAGAAATCTTGTTTGAGTCAGCAGAAATGTTCACTCACATAAGAGGACCCAGAACACAGACTTGACTAAGCAGGAAAAAAAAAAAAAAAAAAAGGCATTGAAAATGTGCTACCTAGGGAAAGCCGAAAGGATTAAACCCACTTTCACAGAAACAAACCGATTTATATAAAGGTGGGTCTTATCTAAATTGGAGTAAATAATAATAACACAATTGTAGTAACAGGTTGGTATTGTGTGGCCTCCTCTGTCCTAGGTGATTCTAGACTTTCTCTAGCTTATCCCAGGACTATAAGACGTATTAGTTTAATACTACTAATACCAGCTACTATCTTTACAGCACTAGTTAAATAAATAAATAAATAAAAGAAAAATAAACAGCACAGTGGCTGGTGTTTCATAATTATCACTATTGTCCTATGCATTTGACAATGCAGAGCTGAGAAAACTGAGACAGAGTAGTTTGGGAACTTTTCTAAAGTCAGCACTTAGTATGGCATGAATTTTACAGTCAGATACACATACATGCAAGTCTCAGATCTATACTTTCTATCTCTGTGAGCAAACTATTCCTTTTAGCTAACCTGTTTCTATTTGTGTTCTGATTACTTGCAATGACTTTTTTTTTTGGGGGGGGGGGTCACTGTCAGCACAAAACATTGGAGCTCTATGACATGAATTTTGAAGGCAACACTGCAGCTGGAAACCATCAATATTGTCATAACTACTGATGCATGGGGAAATGGGCACTGATATTAGTAGGAATGTCACCATCTTATCCCTGGAGAAAGTCACTAGCTCTGTCCAACAGAGACACTGTTTGTGGTAGCTGCTCAGAATGGTTAATATATGTTATTTTTTTTTCACTTGAGTTTCCTCTTGTATGGAACTAAGAGTGAGTTCTACCAGAGCTAATGTGGAAGAAGGTATGGGCAAAAGCACAGTACTCATATTTATATGCAGTAGTTCTCACCAAAACATCAATCTGGAATCAAGTTAGATCTAGAAGAAGAGGTAGCATAGATGATTTAAGGCATTTTTGATTTAATCTGTAAATACTGTCTCTACCAGCCTGCTCCAACAATCATCTCAACCTCAGGTGCATCTCCTTAGGTTTTCAACAATGTAGCCTGTTGCCGTGGCCATATATGAAGAGGACACAGTCATTGGTATTCAGCCAACTGGATTATCTAATATCTTCTTATTTTTATGACCAAGATGTCAGGCAGGGCAAAGCTAAAGAATCTGTAAATTTACTGCTGAGGACCTAACAGTGTAGAAGTTTGTCTCTGGGTATGTGAAATAAAAAATAAAGAAGTTAGTCTAGCTATTCCTGTAGGTCTAATGCCCTCAGACCAACTATGAATTTATGACTCAATTGTCAAATAATAAATCTATTCTTTTAATACCACTGTCTTCATCTTGACTACAGAGAAAAATGATTCCTCTATTATTATTGATCTTTTAAGATATGCATTGTGGTGTGTATATGGGTGTGTGTGGGTGTGTGTGTGTGTGTGTGGGTGTGTTTGGAGGAGATAGGAAAGAAAGGTGACTTTTGAAAAAAAATCAAATATGAATTTTGAAGTTAGACCAGAGTTCTTGTCATTATGATCTTGATAGGACATAGATATTTGCATATAGACAGAAACCTAAAAACCTAAATTTTAGCCCAAATGTTTATCACCAACTAGCTTTATGAATTTGAGAAAATTATATCACCTTTCCAATCCTCATTGGTAATCTGAGATAAATAAACATACCTAACTTGTAGAGTTACTGTGAGATCAGAGAGCTAATGAAAATAAATTATTTGGCACAAAGTAACTAAACTTGATAAATAGTTGCTAGGAACACAAATGTCTCCACTGTTTTTTTTAAAAGACAGCAGAGATGACCCTTTGACTACTTAGCCTTTCTGCCTAATACCTATGTTAAACTTCTATTTATTTTAAGGTGTGCTGAACCAATCTTGAGCATTATTATTTTTTTCTTCTTATCCAAAAACCAGTGTTGGATTACCAAACCAGTTAAATAAGCATGCTTAGGACATCAGAAAAGCAGGTGAGAGATGCAT
>NW_007740460.1:22543-23686 GCF_000696425.1 Galeopterus variegatus | reverse complement strand
TGACAGGGGATTAATATCCAGAATATACAAGGAACTCAAACAACTTCACAGTAAACAAACAAACAAACACACAAACCAAATAATCCAATTATAAAAAGACCAAATAAGCTAATATAGATATTTTTCAAAGGAAGACATATAAATGGCCAACAGATACATGAAAAAATGATCAACATCACTAATCATCAGTGAAATGCAAATTAAAGCATATTGAGTTATCATCTCACCCCAGCTAGAGTGGCTATTATCAAAAACAGAGAGAGTAACTGTGGGGAAAATAGGATAATTTAGTCAGGCTCCCTTGGCTCAGGTCTGGTTGGGGGTCTAGCAGCACATTCTTAATTTTTTGTAAACAAGTTGTGTGGGTGGAGTTAGTACAGGTGATCGCCAATGTATCTTTTTAGTTTTATTGCTATTGTGTGTTCTTAAGTTTGTGAAGCAGGCTGGTGGCAGAGAGCTAAACTCTTTCTTTAGAGAGTCTAAAAATAGAACATGTTTACTCTGCTGGCAGCTGCTCAGTTTTTCTTTGGACTTTGCNGGGCGCGACACTGAGGGTTGCGATCCGTTGCCGGACACGAAAAAAGACAAAAGACAAAAAAGAAATTATATTAGACATCAACAATATGTATTGATTACAAAATTTTTTAAAAAATAAACATGTGACCCAGAAATCAACACAGGTGGTTACAGCCAACTGATCTTCAACAAACGCACGAAGAACATACACTGGAGAAAGCACATTTTCAGTAAATGGTGTGGGGAAAACAGGATATCCATGTATGGAAGAATAAAAATAGACCCATACCTCCTGCCATATACCAAAATCAAGTCAAAATGGATTATAGACTTAATTATAAGATCTGAAACTATAAAATTCCTAGAAGAAAACATAGGGAAAACACTGCAAAATGTAGGCCTGGGCAGAGACTACGAATAAGACCTCAAAAGCACATGCAACAAAATAAAAAAAATAAACAAATGAGATTATATAAAACCAAAAACTTCTGCCCAGCAAAGGAAACAATCAACAGAGTGAAAAGACAATGTACAGAATGGGAGAAAATACTTGCCAACTGTATATGTGACAGGGGATTAATATCCAGAATATACAAGGAACTCAAACAACTTCACAGTAAACAAACA
>NW_007740460.1:18009-21313 GCF_000696425.1 Galeopterus variegatus | reverse complement strand
TTATTCCTACTTTAACCAAGGCTCCAAGGACCTTTTTGCCCGTTACCTAGCTCATAGACCTAAATGGGAAGTGTTTGTGAACAGGCTAGAGGGGTGTGTGCACTCCAGACCCTAGCCCTAGCTCTACAGTAACAAATGCTGGTGACGATGTGGAGAAAAGGAACTTTCTACACTGCCAGGAGGACTGTAAATTACAGCCATTGTGGAAAACATTATAGGGTTTTTCAAACAACTACAGATAAAACTTCCATACTATCCAGCAATCCTTCTTCTAGGTTTATACTCAAATAAATGCAAATCATCATGTTGAAGGGATGCTTGCACTCCCATTTTTATCTCAGCTCTATTTTCAACTTCCAAGAGTTGGAACCAAACTAAATGTCCATCAACTGGTGATTGGATAAGGAAATTGTGGTATATATACACAATGGAATACTATTCAGCCATAAAAAAAAAATGAAATTCTGCCATTTGCAGCAACATGGAGAGCTTGTAGAAAATTATGTTAAATGAAATAAACTAAGCACAGAAAGAGAAATACCATGTCCTCACTCATAAGCGGTGGCAAAGAAAGACCACAATAAAATGCTGAACTTTCAGGAGAGAACAGGCCTATGGTTACTAGAAGTGGGAAAGGGAGAGATTTAAGGGGTTAGGAGTAATTGGGTAAGGGACACAAAGAATAATTATGATTTGCAGTGATGAACATGCTAATAATACTGATTTGATTACCACATACTGTACATAAATAATGATAGTCAACTCTGTACCGAATTAATATGTATAATCAATTATGTTTCAATTAAAAAAATAAAAAAAATAAAACTCAGAATCAACAGAGAAAAAACAAACAAAAAAACAACAAAAACTAAACATGTGATTTCAGATATGACATCAGGTTTGTTTTACCTTTACTTTTATTTATCAAAAGAAATTATTTAAGTGAAGATTTCATATTTCTGTTATTTGACATTTATTGCCTTTTGTATTTCTTTCAAAGTTGAATCACACTCAGTTCAGCATGAGACAAGTCATTCCAATCCATGTTAACATTTTTCTCCTCCTTTCAGTTGGTTTACCAGTGACTGAAAACCTGAATAAATGAATCTTGAACTAACTCTGTGTTGGAAGTCAGGGTGATTAGTAGAAACATCACAGGCTTTGTAGTGTCAGAGCCTAAATTGCAATATAGTCCCCGATTGTAGATTAGAAAAGTCACTATTTTCTTAAACTTGTCTTCTCATCTATAAAATAATGTCTGATGTTGGTACTGGCAGAGCCTTTATAAGAGTTATAGCCATTTAAAGTTATAGATTCATACGAAGGAAAGACTTACCATGCTAAGGGAATTAGATAGATGATAGATAGATAGATAGATAGATAGATAGATAGATAGATAGATAGATAGACAGATAGATAGAAGTTTTCCTTTTTAATATCGTAGGAACTTGAATAGAAACCCCCAGCCCTGATTTTAATTAATTAACTTTTTGAATGGTTTTCCTTTTTGATATCGTAGGAACTTGAATAGAAACCCCCAGCCCTGATTTTAATTAATTAACTTTTTGAATGAGGAAAAAAATATCTTGCTACAATATTTCTGATGCTAACTCCAGGTAGGTATTATCAGAATTGAACTGATTTGTAGGGTACCAGCTCATGTTGCAAAATTGGTTGGATCCCCCACATATTTGGTATCAAAAGTCTTCTCTGAGTAAAAAACATATCATAGTAGTAGTACCATCTAAAATACCTATGTTGAAATTCTAATCCAACTGTAGCACTATTTGGAGATAGAGCTTTTGGGATATAATTAGGTCATGAGGATGGAGCCCTTATAGTTGGAATTAGCATCCTTAGAAGAAGAGGCTAAAGACATAGCCAGCTCCCTTTCTCCCCTACAAAAACAGAATAAGATGTTGGCTCTCTGCAAACCAGGAAGTAATCCCTCACCAAAAAAGAGATATGCCAGGACCTTGACCTTGGTCTTTACAGCCTCCAGAATTGTGAGAAATAGATGTTTGCTATTTAAACCACCCAGTCTATGATGCTTTGCAATAGCAGCCCTAACTGAATCACAGAAGTTTATGCTGAGCTGTGGGGTACTGCTGTAACAAATACCTAAATATTTAGAAGCTGCTTTGAAAGTAGATAATGGGTAGAGGCTGGAAGAGTTGTGAAGTAAATGCTAGAAGAAGCCAAGATTGTCACAGGGGGAATTTTAAAGGCAACTCTAGTGAGGGCTCAGAAAGGAAAAAAAGAGAGCTATAGAGAAAGTCTGTCTTTGTTAGAGAATATATAAGTAATTATGTGCAGCATATCATAGAAATATAGATGATAAAGGCTATTCTGATGAGATTTCAGATGGAAATGGGAAACATCCTATTAAACAGTGAAGAAAAGATGATTCTTTTTATACTGTGGCAAAGAAATTGTCTGAATTCTGTTTTTCTTCTAGTGTTATGGAAGATAAAATATACCAGCACTACCACTGGGTATTTATCTGAGAAAATTTCTTAGCAAAGTGTTGAAGGAGTAGCTTGGTTCCTCCTGGATGCTTATAGTAAAATGCAAGAATAAAGAAATGACTTAAAGATGAAATTAAGCAAAAAGTAACTAGAACCTAAAGATTTGGAAATTTCTCAGTCTACCCATTTTGCAAAAAGTGAAAAAAATATGTTCAGAAAAGAACACTAAGGAAGTGGCCAAGCAACTAGTATGGATGTAAACTTTAGACTTAATCCACTATCACAGCAGGAGAACTGCTAGTTTGAACTAAAGGGAAAGAAGATAGGAAGGAATAAAGGAAGGTTGTCAGTTTCTGGACTTTTTAGGACAGGACCGTATTGCTGTTCAGCTGTGAATGTGTTCTATTCTTCAAGACAAGGAAAGAATAATCCTGAAGATATTTAAAAAATCGTCAGAGCTACCTCCTGGGTTTCCAAATGGGGGAAGGAGGAAGAAATTGCCTTGCTTTCAACAGACTACATGTCCTCAAACCAAAGCCATGGGAGTGGGGCTGCCCAAAGCTGTGGGGGTTCAACCTCTGCCTCCCAGAACACTAGGGGCAGGCCCAATATCTGGCTTAGCTGTGGGGGTAAGACTACCACTCCAGTGAGTATAAAAGGTGAATCACTATCCCAGTGCATGTGGAAAGTACAGTGCTATGGGTTAAATATGTCCCTCAAAAGTTCATGTATTGGGAACTTGACCCCCATTGTAACAGTACAATCCTTCTGAAAGTCAAACCCAGGGAAATAAATTGGAAGGCAATCCTCCTTAAACTACTCTGCAAGGAGCAGTT
>NW_007740460.1:1758-17595 GCF_000696425.1 Galeopterus variegatus | reverse complement strand
GCTTAGCTGTGGGGGTAAGACTACCACTCCAGTGAGTATAAAAGGTGAATCACTATCCCAGTGCATGTGGAAAGTACAGTGCTATGGGTTAAATATGTCCCTCAAAAGTTCATGTATTGGGAACTTGACCCCCATTGTAACAGTACAATCCTTCTGAAAGTCAAACCCAGGGAAATAAATTGGAAGGCAATCCTCCTTAAACTACTCTGCAAGGAGCAGTTGGGGCTTTTTTCTCTCATTTTTCAGCACCTTCAAAAAACTTAAGAAAAAGAGGTGGCCCAGAGAACCTTCACTGCCACAGGCATAGAGAGAGAGAGACACAAAGATAATTGTAACAGTATTAAGAGGATGGGAAATTCATTCATGTTATTTGAAAGGTGGGGCCTTTAAGATTGTGAGGATGGTGCCCTCATGAATGGTTTGATCCATTCATGGAGTAATGGGCATGGTTCTAATGGTTTTAAAAGGAGAACAAGTGAGAAAGACAGCTCTCTTGCTCAGCCCATTCTTGCCATATGACACCCTGGTCACCACAGGGCCCCTGTAGATAATCACCACCAAGAAGAAGGCCCTCACCAAATGACTTTAGACCTCCCAGCCTCCAAAACTGTAAGAAAGTAATTTCATTTCTTTACAAATGACTCACTTTCAGGCATGGAGCCAAAGAAAACTATCGTCAAACCTTAAGATCTAATGGAGTCTGCCCTGCTAGGTGTAGACTGGCTTGGCACCTATCACCACATCTTTCTTCTTCTTTGCTCCTTTTTGAAGTGAAAATGTCTATTCTATTCCTATTCAAACAGTGTACTTGGAAGCACACGCTTGTTTGGTTTTACAGGTTCACAGCTAGAGAGGGATTTTGCCTTAGGATGAATCTTATCTCCAGTCTCATCTATATCTAATTTAGGTGCTCTTTAGATGACACTTTAGGCTTTAGAGTTGATGGTGAAATGAGTTAAGACTTTTGGGGCTGTTGGGATGAAATGAATGCATTATGCATGTGAGAAGGATGTGAATTTGGGGGGACCAAGAGGGAAATGCAATGGACTGCATGTTTGTATCTTCCCAAAATGCATATGTTGAAACCCTAATATCAATGTAATGAAATTTGGAGGAGGGACCTTTGGGATGTAATTAGCTCATAAGGGTGGAGCCTTGATGAATGGGATTAATGCCCTTAAAGGAGGAGGCTACATAGACAGCTAAATCTCTACCATGTGAGGCCACAATAAGAAGCTGATTATCTGCAAACCAGAAAGTGGGCCATCACCAGACATAGGATCTATAGGCGCCTTGATCTTTAACTTCCCAGTCTCCAGAACTGTGAGAAACAGATGCTTGTGTTTAAGCCTTCCAGTGTATGGTGCTTTGTTAAAGCAGGCATACTAAGACACTGGCCTACATATTTCTTGTTCTAGCTGTTCATTTATATCCTTTGTAAAAAAAATAGTTATTGTTAAGTATAGCAGTTTCTTGAATTTTGTGAGTTTTTTTAGTAAATTATCAAACTTGAAGGTGGGTTGGGGTCACTCCTGAATTTGTAGCCCGGCTAGGCAGCAGAATGTAAAAAAAATTAGGATAAACATGAATTCTGAAGCTATTACCAAATCTTATGCATTTGTTTTGCCATTGATTTCAGTGTTGTTAGTGATTTTAGGTGACATTCTTTAGCTTGGAACTCAAAAATTAGCTTTTTAATAAAAATAATCATGCTAACTCAAGATTAAAGATAATCATCGACTCAATTTAAAGCATCTTAAAATATTTCACTGTTCTCTTGTAATTACATATTTTCTAGTATATCACAGTGGTTTAGACATACTAATGATTCTTCAAAGTGTGTCTTAACTGATAACTTTATTCTCCAGTTTTGCAAAGGTAAAATTAGAGAAAAATCAGCATTTACTCTAATAGTTACACTTACAATGTGAAACAGCTAAAGTAAGACATAAGGAAAGAACATGACTTAGATAGCAGCAGTCATGCCAAGACACAGAACAAAGCATAACCTCTCATGGCCTGAAATTTTGTACATCACCCTTCCTGTAAAATGGCACAATTGAAAGTTCAAACGTATCTGTTTACCTATCTCTTATACCCCAGAGATACTGTTACTTGGTATATAAAGAGAGATTGACGATAAGGAGGGAAATGTCCTCCTTATCTGAGTGGATAGGGAAGTCCAGTATATCAGACCCTAAACATTAAATGTCACAAGAAACCATCAGGTATAAAACTTCCTGGCAACAGGTGTTCCTATTGCAAGCATAACTGGAATGCTAAGTATTCTCCTGCAGTGTTGATTTTGGTAGGTATTGTTTTGTATCTCTACTGCAATAGTGAATTTCTCTCCAGGCCTTTCTTCCATTTCTCATTTTTATCAGGGAAGAAGGAAAAAAGGAACCGTTTAGAGGTTACTCAAGAAATGTTTTATACAAACTTTAAGCATTACAAATGTTGTATTGCTTTCAATATCAATGTCCCTCTACAGTCTCCAATATCTTTCTGAGTAGTATCACCAATTTCCTCAGCATTTAGAACACTCTGTGACTTCTCACACTGAATAAGTTCCTGCAAATGGGCACCGAGAGGTTTGACAATCCTTCTGAAAGTCAAACCCAGGGAAATAAATTGGAAGGCAATCCTCCTTAAACTACTCTGCAAGGAGCAGTCGGGGCTTTTTTCTCTCATTTTTCAGCACCTTCAAAAAACTTAAGAAAAAGAGGTGGCCCAGAGAACCCTCACTGCCACAGGCATAGAGAGAGAGAGACACAAAGATAATAGTTTCTGTCACAAAACAGAATGTTCTGTGATGACTTTTCTGTAGGAGTTATAAAAGTGAGGCTAACACACTCAGTATGAGCTCTGTTGCTTGCTTCTGCCACTGAGATGCAGAGAAGCTCATGAATACTTACTTTCCAGCAATTGCTGCAGCTGCCAGACTCCACAGAGTGGAGATGCCCCACGTGTCTTCAGTCTACCCATAAGGAATACTGAAACAGCAGAGATGTCCTTGCCTATGCTGAGCTTGTATTTCCAGGGGATCCTCTCAGGCACACACGGTCAACATCAATGAAAAACTTGCTCTGGCCTTTTGCTGTTGTTTTAATCATTGATTTTTTTAGTTAATTTTATTTTTTTCTGCCTAGCTATATTACATGTTTGTTAACTGATTTAAATGCATTCTTAGAATAAAGTAGGTTATTTCTAACTAATCATCTAAAAGTAAACATAAGCTGCAATAATGGAAGAGCCGAAGATTTACTTCTCGGGCACACCTTGCCCATTCCATTCCTCCTCCATCTGAGCTCTCTTGTGTTTACCAGACTTCTCAACTCTGTGCTTACCTCTTGATTCTGGATTTGTACTTTTTCATCAGGTTTGGCAACTAATACTGAATCTTAATTTTAAACTCTTGACTCACCTCCTGGAATACAATTATTTACCCAGGACTGGTAAGCTTCTGGTTATACCAATGGATCAACACCCTGTGGGGATTTGTTAGAAATGGAAATCTGTGGTCCCATCCCATACCTACTAAACGACCTAAGAAGTTCTTGAGGTGGGGCTCTTAAATATGGCTTTTAACAAGCCTTCCAGGTGATATTGGTGAGAACCATTAGGATACACAAATTATCCTACTTTAACCAGGTTAATCTTAGGCTCTGAATCCAAATATGCTGTTAGCACCCCAGCATTAGCCCTTTTTCAGTGGGGCATTAGGACCAGACAGAAAGCAGGTGGTTATGACCATAAAACAAAAATAAGCATACACAGTGAACATGTACCAGAAGTTATATGCACTAGGGCAAGCAGTAATTATGACCTAATTCCAACAATTGATATTTAACTTGATGGAGCATATATTCTTATTTGGGGGTTGAAAATAAAAGGACATTAGGAAGGAAGAAAGAAAAGAAGGAAAAAAGGAAGGAAGGAAGGAAGGATGGAAGGAAGGAAGGAAGGAAGAATGATAGGGATAA
Organism: Galeopterus variegatus; assembly: GCF_000696425.1. Lineage (NCBI taxonomy): Eukaryota > Metazoa > Chordata > Mammalia > Dermoptera > Cynocephalidae > Galeopterus > Galeopterus variegatus. The sequence goes on along the minus strand of NW_007740460.1, from coordinate 13,612 downwards.
AGTGAGGAAGGGAAGAAAGGAGGAGAAAAATGAACAGTAACTTGATTTCATAAGATGCAAAGTTTTGTTGACTTCAAGAACAATTATATGGAGAAAGGTAAAGATTTTCCAGCTCTTTCAACAAAAGGGAGTAGTTTCTCAAAGCTGTTAGTTGATAGAAAGACTGAGCTTATTTCCCTGAAGCTTCTAATTATATGTTGGACTCAATGGTGACAAATTATAAGGTAATTTTCAGCATATCCCAAGAGAAGTTGTGATCTCACTTAAGAAGGAATCAACTGCTTAACGTGGCTAGGAGTGATCTGTCACTAGACCTAATACACTCCTGGATGTATTAGGGTGGAAATAGGAGTGTGTCAGAGTATGTTCTATTCCACTTTTAAGTCAAATTTTATTCCAAGACAAATAATTCAATGTTTAAGAACTATAAAAAAGTAGTCATCTCATTAAAGATAGTTCTAATTAGCAAAAAACCTGGAAATCTATGCATGTTTCACAATTTCATAATTGTAAAACAGGAGTCAGAAAGTTTCTGATGTTGGTAAGTAACACCAATAAATAAGTTCATTTTTCTACACTACTCATTTATATTTGTACCCAGAGCATGTCAGTATAGTCAGAAAATCTACAGCATGGAGAATCTAAAAGAATTATTATTACAAAAGATAACTGGTAGATGAGGGTGGCAGAGGAAGAGAGCCTCAAGAGAAATGAATGCATGAAGAGGAAAAAGAATAAGGGGAAGAAAAGGGAGAAGATAAGCACAATTAGCATGGAAGCATCAAGACCTGGTCTTTCACCATGATGGTAGCTCAGCTAGTAGCTTCTTATTTAATTGGATCAGTTAGCATCAATGTAGACACAACACATTAGTAAAGAGTGAATGGCTTTGGTCCACTCCTGTGTCCAAGTCAGAAAGTTGGTAGGCCAAAGAGACAATGTAACAGCTAGAATTTAGATTTTATGTGAATATGCTCTAATTATGACAATATAATTAGACTATGTCTCTAGCCTTTTCCACCTGCCATTATCAGTGTTGCAACAAAGAGAAAGCAACAGATTTTCTCTCTAAAGTTTCTTTGAGAACTTGGACTTTCTTAGAAGTGCTCTTGCGTTAAGTAGAAGGTAAACTTTGAGATTCAAAGAGTTATAATCAAAGCACAGTCCCTCCAACTGAATAACTGTGTGACACTGAGCAAGTTGCTTTACCCATTTTTGCCATAACTTACTCATCTGCAAAATGGGATGATACCCCCTAACAGGTAGATAAGAAAAAGTGCATATAGTTAGATTTTGCTGCCTCCCAGAACCTTACCTAAAGCCTTTTTGTCTCAGAAACATTATCCTACCCATATATCAAAGTGGATGAGTGTAGTGTTTCTAATTTACAAGAATGTTCAGAAGAGATGAATACCAGGAACTGAATATCTGCTTTTATACATTGTGATATATACTTGCCCAGAAAACTCGATACTGCCCTCTATTGGCAAACTTATTTTAAGAAGTAAAATTATGACCAGAGAGAAGTTTGGCAGATAAGAAATTAAGGGCAGGGGGAGATTGTGTTATGTGTTCTCATTCTCACGTTTCATCACGTCTTGCTAAGAAAACCCAGTTCAACTGCTTCTGCATAGAAGTCTCTTGAAATGGTACTTAAATATTTGCCTTGTCAAATGCACTCTCTTCCTGGTGTAGTCTTTGAACAGACACTGTTTACCTCGATGTCCTTGACTCTTCTTTATTCTTTGTTCCCTTTCGTAAGTGACCCTCCTGGGATTGACATAGCCTTTATTTGGCAGAGGGCGTTATATCATATATTAATATTAAAAGTAAAATGTAAAAGAAGGCAGGCCTGTTTCACATCCCAGGTCTGCTAACTACAAATTTATAACTTAAACAAACAAACAAACAAAAACCAAAATCTTAACTCTCTGTATCAGATTTTCTTATACGTAAAAAGGCTTTAATAATCATATTTACCTCCTAGGTTTGTTTCTTGAAATAAGTAAAATAGCATTTGAATTGTTCCTACTTTATAAACTAGTAAACTCAGGTTTATAGAGGTTAAATGACTTACCCAATGCCATAACACTGCTCAGTACATGATTCAGGATTCAAACACAAATGGAGTGACTCCCAAGCTCACCTGCTCAACCACTACTCCATAGGGGAAGCTAGCTGGCTACTGGATCAAACCCTTGAAAGTGGAGAACGAACTGGGTGGCATGAACCCTTCTGAAGTCTGCCCACCATTCTTAGTAAGAGATACAGTGAAGAGCTTGTCCTCTATTTGGCATTTTCCTCAGCAGCGGACACCCTCTCTTTCCTGTTGGGTCCTTGCATTTTCATGCTACACTCCCTTATTTTTACTACTTTTGCTTTACTAACATTTTGTTGCCATGACTAGAATTGCTATTTGCAATGAGAAGAAACCATCCATTGTGAGTTTGAGAGACTTCATTTTAGTTTTAAATACTCCATTTTGCTCAGACTGAAATTGACATAAGTACCTTAAACCCCACAAAATCCCTCTGCTCTCCAGCCACCAAATGTGTTCTTTAAACAATCGGCCCTGGGGGTATACTGTGGCAAATGTGTGGCATGTAGTAAGTGCCCAAAACTTGTATGCACAAATGCACTTCACACAAACCAATCCAGCCACAACCTGATCCACCTTGTCCTCCTTTCTCCCTACCCCCAGGAGTACTTTCACTTCTGTACCTGGCTTGGTCCCCTTTTTCCGTGTTCTGTTTTTGTGGAGAAGCCCCATCAATCCAGAGAATCCTCTTCTGTGTAGGAATAAAGGTTTGCATCTTGCATCTCTGGAGGCTGCCGTGTCATTAGCCCATCATCCAGTCAATTTCTGGGTGGCTTGCTGTCAAAACTTTTTGTCCATTTGAAGTACTAATTACCGTTTTACAATTCTTGCACGGCTGCCGTGTCATTAGCCCATCATCCAGTCAATTTCTGGGTGGCTTGCTGTCAAAACTTTTGGTCCATTTGAAGTACTAATTACCGTTTTACAATTCTTGCACACAGTTCTCCCTTCAAATGGCTTTATGAAGACACCAAACCTAAAGTATATACAAAGGCATGGGTACCATCCTAAAAAAAAACCAAAATTCAACGCATTGATTTTTCCCTTCTCCCCAGAAGTCCTCCTTTTCCTCCTCAGTCCTATTTTTGTTGAATCAACAAAACTGTTCCTTAAGATAGAGCATATATTTTATTCATCTATTTATATTTCTGACCATGCACTATGCAGCGTCCTCCTTTTCCTCCTCAGTCCTATTTTTGTTGAATCAACAAAACTGTTCCTTAAGATAGAACATATATTTTATTCATCTATTTATATTTCTGACCATGCACTATGCAGCGGGACCAGAGCACACACAAATTAAAGCACTACTAACTACAGTTATTACAGATTGAAATCTGTATTAGAATATATAGAAATCTGATTAGATAGAAGCCATCAGTTCTCCTTGCATAATATTTCCTTATTAACATTCATCTTGGGTTTCTTTGTTTTTGTTTTTTAACTTGTATTACTACCCAAGTCCAGGGCTTTAATTCTTCACTTCTTTAGTATTCCAGTAGCGTCCATTTAGTTTCAGTACTACAATGAACCTCTGACATTTGTCACCAGAGAAAGAGAGTATCCAATAACATACCAACTTTTTTTTCTGTCCTTGAAAACACCCAGTAGTTACCATCAATTACAGAATAAATTTGAAACTTTCTTGAAATTTAAAACTAATCATTCCAAGCACTCCACTTATCCAGTTGATATTTTTCTACTTTTGCAGGCTTCTAGGTTTTCACTCTATTCTTAAGCTTTCTTGAACCAAGAATACCCTATTCTATTTTAAATCCATATATTAAATCCTATCTTTTTCCCTCCAATTTTTGATTTTGAAAAATTTAAACTTACACTAAAATTTTAAAAAATAGTACAAAAGATTTTGCTACATTGGCTTTAACTCTCTGCCTCCATCCTCATCTCTCTCTGTCTACACACACACACACACACACACACACACACACACACACACACACACTGTCTCTCACATTTATATGCATACATAAGATCCATTTGATAGTGAGTGATGGATATCTTGACACCTCACCCTTAAATACTTCAGCATTTATGTCATAAAAACACAGGCATTATCTTGCACTACCACAATAACATTATTACACCTGTCAACTCAGTTCAGATTGCAGGTGTTGCGGTGGTACAAAGTCCTTACACTGAAAGCTTATCATCATATGTACCTTGCCATACATCTTAACATTTCCCCCTCATCAGCACTTACCTTAGCAAGTGCACTTGGAAACATAGGTGAGATAACACCCAGAGAAAGCTACTCTCGGTGGAAAAATATCCCAGATCCTTGTCTTTCAGTTATTTGGGGGCACATTCTAGGCAGCTCCACGGGAAATTCCTAGAGGACTGGATACTCAGATGTCTACAGTGAATGCTCCATTAAAGCTGCACCATTTATAGAAGTAATCTGCTTCTCTCTCTCACTCTCTTCACTCCATCTAGTTTCCTGGCATCACCTTAAAAATAAACTACCTGTACACAAGGAACTCATTTTGTGAGAATCAAATCTGAGACTATACCAGACAAATCTAACATTGATTCAATATTACTAGTTAATCTTCTTTTTATATTCAAATTTTTAACTGTTCAAAAATGATCGCCCCCACCCCCTGCAATTCAGGATCTAATCAAAGATCACATATTCTATTCAGTTATCTTTTAAGCTAAAACACCTGTCCTCCATTTATTTTGTTTTTGTTATGGCATTGACAATTTTAAATATCATGAGCCAATTTTCTTGTAGAATATCTCACAATCTAGATTTGTCTGATTTTTTCCTTGGGTAATAACTTGCATTCAGTTAAACAATATATAAACTGATATTGTGTAATTCTCATCAAATTGCATCAGGAAAAATCTTTTCAATTTTTGAAGACTGAGTTTTATGACAATCTAGATTTGTCTGATTTTTTCCTTGGGTAATAACTTGCATTCAGTTAAACAATATATGAACTGATATTGTGTAATTCTCATCAAATTGCATCAGGAAAAATCTTTTCAATTTTTGAAGACTGAGTTTTATGTGACATTTGTATTAAAAACGGTTTCTAATTTTTTGCTTTTTCTTCAAGTGGGTGTACCCTAAATGAACTGTGAAATTTTATAGTATACATTTTGTTTCACACAAATAGCTTTCCATGCATACCTCAACATTTCACACGAACTGGTAAGTTTGGGGATATTCATGATTATATCTTGGTCAGCTTTGCAGTTCCTCAAAGCGACTTTAAAAATGTGGGATGGTTTTCAACTAAGTTAATGAAAATACAAATAACCTCATTATAAGTGCTTAGATGTTTTAACAACTCCTCTCCCTAGTATATTAATTAGCATGGTGATAAAGTTTTTTATTCTTAATTTAATCTATAAAGGGAAATAAATAAGCTTCAGCATATTTGGGGTAATCTAACCACAGGAAACTAAGTTAAATATGTTTACCCATACAAACATGTACACAAATACATATTTGCCCACAAATACATTTAGCGCATGTATTTCTATGAATTTTTGATGCTTCCTGGGAATAAAGTAGTTTTTTTTGTTGTTAATAAAGAAAAATGGCCTGCTATTTCAGTAATTATTAATTTTTTGACATTTTCATCTTTAGAAATACAGTCCATTCACAACCAGTCATTTGTTAAATTTTGAAACTGTTCATTTTCTTGATAAGTTTCTCCATTCAGAATATACGTACAATGCAAGTTATTACACCAGGAATTTTTTAAACACGTCCTACTGAGAATCAAACTTGAAATTCATGTGGTGAAGAAAATAAATTTACCTCGTATCCTAGTTTTTGCAATGACAGGGTATCTTATTGATCTCCCACTCTTTGCTCACCTACATGGCCATTATGTGCTAACCAAACATTACCTGAATAGGAAGTAGTTGTTTCTTTTCTCCAGATCTACAATAGCACCACAAAACCTACCACTCAAAATGTCTCTACAAGAGGTTATCTATTTCATGTTGTAAAGGAGATTGCACAGGAAAAAACAACAACAACAAAACTTTACTTAACAGAAGTATGACTTTCTATTACAATATTGCTCTGTCAAGCATTTTCCCATGTGGTTACTTGAACTATGAAAGGAATACCATACATCAATTGTCTCCCAATTTATAATTATTCTTATGTTTCAGAGACCAATCTAGCTAAACATATTTGCATGGTTGTAATTAATCTATTATATCAGCCATCTTGATGCCATATTTTTTCACTCTGGCCCAAAAGAATCACAGGAACTCCAGACCTATCAGTCCTTACAGATTAGCCATAACTGTCGAGTGCCGTCCTGCTACAGGAAATGGCATGGGAGCCTGAGGAATGATACCCCTTGTTCAACAGGCTGAGAGGGGTCCCCATATGTTTGACATGGCTCCATGGAATTTCCTGTTTTTTTACAACTAATTGGTCACAACCAGTTACAGATTTCTTTGTTCCTTTTCCACTTCCACTATTTCACTTGACTCACCAAGAACATATCATTCCAGGATTGGAATGACACAGTGTGCTTTAACAAACTTGAGAAGGGTCATTTAAATTCATGCTTTGTCCCCTGTGCTGTTCCTGGAGTTTATTGGCAGGGAAATAAAAGGTTTCATTATAAAATAAATAACTTAGATAGTAGAGAAACACAAACAAATTTTGATATTAATAGGTTTTGTTTAAATCAGTTTGTAACACGGGCTGACCCCGTGGCTCACTCGGGAGAGTGCGGTGCTGGGTGGCGCTCCCATCGCGGGTTTGGATCCTATATAGGGATGGCTGGTGTGCTCACTGGCTGAGCGCGGTGCGGGTGACACCAAGCCAAGGGTTGCGATCCCCTTACCAGTCACAGAAAAGAAAAAAAATCAGTTTGTAACACAAAATTTGTAACAACATAGAAATTTAATAAAGATTTATACTTAAAGTTTATTATAATATTCATGTTATAAACATTGTAATTTTGATTATAAATTAAAATATCAATATAGAGTATAAGCAATATTAAATTGTTAACCATAACTAATCAATATTATTAAAATTAAGTATAGTAAGTATAAGCAAGATTTAAAAAGGGTTAAATTATAAGCTAAGAAGGTTAAGGTTTATGATTAAAACCAAAAGTCTGACGTTATAAAGCCAAGCATGTTGCTATTGTATAGTTTCCTGGCCACAAGCCACAGGCTTTGGGGTGAACTATTGATACATGAGTAAGTGTTTTTGTCACAGCATGAGTGTTTTGGAACATTTTGATTTTTCTTTTTCTATAGAGATGAAATAAGAAATGTTTTGATTAAAAGATAAATCATCATGTAAAAAAATAAGTAAGAATATATAAATAAAGCAAGATTCATGTGGTTGTTGTCCACCCTTGCACTAGACATTTGTGGTCCACCTTTCTCTTTTTTCCTCACCAATGCCACACCACCTATTCAGGTCCAATGAATCCTGCGGAGCTGTTCTCTGGCACATAACCAACCTCTAAATGCTGTAACTCTTCAATGACCATCCTTAATTGCTTTGTTCTGCTTCTATTTCAGCTAGCTCTCATCTGATTTCTGGCTTTTTCTCCTCCTATATGTCATTTCTAGCATGGGCTCCTGCCTTTTGTATTTAGTATCTGCCTCTGCTCCACTACCATGTGCTTATTCTTGTTTCCTCATCAAAGACTCAGATTTTGTGCTCTTCTCTCTGGTTATCACTGAATGCACTTCCACATTAGAGAATCCAACAGATCTACCAAATACATACATTTATTTATTTATTTATTTTTTTTCTGAAGTCTCACCCCTGCATCTGTCCATGAAGGAAGAAATTCAAAGACATGCACATGCCCCCCTACCCCATCTGCTTTGGAATGGGTAAAAATTATATCATGTATCTGTATAATTATTTGAGTATACCTCTATCTAACATATATTTCATGCCTATTGTTTTCTTAAGTTCCATGCAATAGTCCCAGGATACAGTATACAGAAATACTCAAGCCTTAGTTCATTGACACTGGGTAATGCATTGGTCTCCAGTAGTTTTGGAAATAACTCTCTGAGATATAAAGGCCTTCGATTTTCATCACTTTATGGACTGATAAGATTAAGCAACTGGTTCGCAATCATGTATCCAGTAAGTGCCTATGCAGGTCCTACAGAACAAGTCCTAGAGCTCACTACCCAGTCCTATCTTTAGACCACAATAAGTCAAGAGAGACACTCCTATCACACAAGGATTATAAGCATGTATTGAGTAGTACTGTCATATGTGGAATCATTTTTTTTTTTCTGGTTCCTGGAATCTGTGGATTTCAGAATACACAGTTATATGATTATTTTAGAACATTGGTGGGAATAATGATATTTATTCATACACATATATGGCCATAACATTATTGAATGAAAACTGAATTTTAGTTGGCAAGCATTTGTTTATTCCCTTCAAGAATATCCACTTTTTTAAAAGCACATCATGTCTACAGCAGATACCTTGAAATTTTTGCAAGTAAATCATGAGTTTACCGGGAAAATTTTTGTAGTTACCTTCTAGAATCACTGCTTTAGGGAAATATGTTTTGTGTAATTACTCAAATGTACCTGTCAATAGCAGATGATAGTCTTACTTTACAGGGAGCAATGTCTCACTTTGACCATTTATGCATCCATTCATTTATTCATTGATGCATTCTTTTCTTTTTCTTTAGCATATGTTTATGAAGGGCTTACCATGTACTAGGCTCTCATTTTACAGAAGACTTATGGAGTCAACAGAAATTTTTGTTTACAGTCTCAAAGACTTTTATTCTTCATCTAGTGTCTTCCACATTAGAGAAGGAAATATAAATTTGGTTGTTGTCATTGTTTTTAAACTAAACAACTTACTTTTTCCCCTTTGCCTTTCACTCCACAACTGAGAAGGTTAAAGGTAGGAAGTAGCAAATTTGAAACTTAGAAAACTGGGAAATGGACACCAAAGAGAGTTGAATTATGTTTCATTCTAGTCTATAGGGAAACTATTAATATTTTCATCTATTACCATGTTCTTCTCAAATCTGCAGAGATTTACCTTCCAAGTATTATGCCTATTCAGAGAGACAATAGTTTTATTCTGTGGTAGATGGCCACAGTAGGCAAGATGAAATGTTGACAAAAATAAGGAAAAACAACAAAAATCAAGGCAACTATGCTAAGATGAAAAATGTCTCCCCCAAAAGATATTCATGTCCTAGTGCTTACAACCAGTGAAAGTTAACCTACATGACAAAAAATAGAGTCTTTTTTAGGTGTAATCGAGTTAAAGAACTTGAAATGGGGAGATTATACTGGACTATCAAGGTGAGCCTTAAGTGCAGTCACAAGTGCTCTTATCAGAAAGAGGAAGAGGGAAATTTGATATGTGCACTGAAAATGAAGACAGAGTAGAGAGAGAACTGAAAATGCTAACCTTGAAGATTGGAATGAAGCAACCACAAGCCACACCAGAACCTGAAAGGGGCAAAGAATGATTTCCCCCTAGATCCTCCAGGTGGAGTGTAGAGCTTAGACCTTACTCATACCTTGATTTTGGCCCAATGATAGTAACTTCAGACTTCTGGTATACAGAACTGTAAGAGAATAAATGTGCATTATTTTAAGTCACAAGTTTGTGGTTGTTTGTTGCAGCAGCCTCCAGAAATTAATACAGCAATATAACCTTACCTAGGATAGATAAGTTACCTTTTAATTAGAACACTGAACAAAAACATTGAGGTCATAGATGATTGGTTAGTGGTTGTGTAATTTTGATAGTTGAAAATGATAGCATCATTTTCTTTAACTTTAGCATGCTGATAAAGTAGCGCCTTTTCTTCCTTCTCACCATAATGGAGAACTATATTTACTTTCCCACCTTAAAAGCTAGAAAAATACATGTTTTTAAATAAAGTGCATTAATAAAACATATGAAGTATAACAAGGCCAGCAGATAGGTAGACAATTCCCATTGAAAACATAGTGTGTTATGTAGAGGATTCATAAAACAAATGTACCTCACAGGGCCTGGTTTTTCAAAGCCTTGCAGTTTTAAATATTGACCTTGCAAAGGACAGGAATTTTTCCCCAGGCTATTGAATCTCTGTTGCAAGATAAGAATTGTAACACAGCAAGGTTGCTGGCTCAAAGACAGACAAGTTACTAATTGATATGTAAAGTTACTAAAAAGCTGCTAGAGGGAAAAGGAATGTTTGCTAAATCAAGCCTTTGTTAGTGGATCACTTAATTGCCTAACAGAATGTCATCTGACTTGTTTTTACTGAATGTTACCAGCTTCTATTGCAAAACTTGTTAAACTGTACTTAGCAAAACCCCACCTATGTCTCTTCCTGTAACTTCTTGGTCTGGAGAATAAATGCAGGAAAAGAACCCTAATTCATGGTTAATTCCCCAAATGGAAGGAATGCCTCATGCTTGAGGAAGTTCTGGGATATTAACCCCTTTCTGGGGCTTCTCACTGCTCAAAAGAGATGGTTTCCAGTAATCTTTGGCAGCTCCATCACTCAGCAGAAAATGGATGACAAATCCATGGGAGGTAAAGCAACAGTGTTACATCTGTTCTCAAGAAGGGGAATCATGCCACACAATGGAGGGAGGCACATCCGGAAGCATTTGGATCAGTTAGGTGACAGGGGAGAAGGATGAACTGTGGGCAGAGCCCCTATTATGGTTTCTGCAGGAAGGAATGAGTGAGGTGGGATAGGCAGGCTTAGCATTGCCTAGTTTAAATAATTTCTGTGAGCTCTGGGGCATAGGGACTATCCCTAGTAGTCTGGTACCTGGCCTTGGGTGGTTAGGGCAGGGAGAGAGTGCCAGAGAGTAAAAGCCCGATATATGAGGAGTTTGGGTGTGGCCTATGGATTGGTTGATTTGTATTTGAAGTTTGCCTCCTGAAGGAGGATCCTCTTGAGAGGTAAAGGGGTGACAAGAGAAGCAGATAGTTGAAGCAAGGTGACTCGAGTGTGTTACCAGGTTATCCATAAAAAAGCATGTGCAGCATACGCATGTAGGGCAGGTATTAAAGCATCAGATTTACAGAAGTTAGAAACATGGTTAATACGATACATAAAACAAAAGTGTTTAGTAATTGTATAACAGGCAGCTTAGGACACTCAGAGAAAAGAAACTAAAGGGATAAGCCCTACAGCTGCCCAGCTTAACACCAAAAGAGAGTTTATAGGCCAAAGCACAGGGAAAATAAACCTAGTCAAAGTCAAGAGGTTTCAGTGTGTGCTGAAAGAGGCAGGGTGGGTGCTGTGGGAAGGCAAAGTAGAGAACATGATGGCATTGCCCAGAACGAACACTCATGACATCTACAGGAAAGGAGCATGGAAGCTTTGGCTGAGGACTTATGAGTACACACTGGAGTACAGGCAATTAGGTTTTTACTCTCTCTACCAAGTGGTACAATATTATGTGAAAGAAAACTGTGTTGAGTTAAGTTGTATGTTTTGAACCCTAGAGAAACCATTAAAATAAAACAAAATAGTTAGAGCTAAGAATCCAATAATAGAGATAAGATTAAGTTTTTAAAAAATGACTCCATTAATTCAAATGAAGAAAGGAAAGTAAACTCAAAATCAACTGGTAAGAATATTAAATAAAGGTCAAATTAAAAAGCAGAAATTGCCTTGGGGGGGGTAAGATGGCGACGGGTCTGGAGCGGCCGTGCCAGAAGACAGCGCGACCCTGAGAAGTGTGCGCTGTGATACCAGAGTACTATTTGCATTTCCAAGA
>NW_007740460.1:0-762 GCF_000696425.1 Galeopterus variegatus | reverse complement strand
GCCGGCTTAGAGCAGGCAGGCCAGCCATCTCTGCTTGGCGCGGCTCCTCACTGAGACGTGCCACTTGCTTACCTCGATGCAGGGCACCCCGAGGCCTGTGGACCGGCCTACAATCCCACTTTTCTCGCGGATCTCTGACAGGGCTGGTAGCGTGGGGAGTCCCCGGCCAGCATCGGGAGGGCAGGGAAGAGGAGCCCACCCAGATCATCTCTCCACCACACCCTGGGCGTCGGCCCCAGGTAGACTCCCTGTTTCCGGGAGGCAGATACCATCTCTGCGGGCCTCAGTTTGGAAGTGTACGGTACAGCAGGGGGCCTCAGTTTGGAAGAACCCCTGGCTGATTTCTGGTGGGGAGAGGGGAGCCCGGAGTGCTCTGGAGCTACATTGAAACTACCGGAGAGCTCACCCAGAGGGCCGACCTGTGCTAGGGGGAGTCAAAGAGGAACTGTGTGCTGAGGGACCCTCCCCCGAGGAGTTCACACCCGGCAGTGGGAGAGACTGGACACCTTCTGGGCAGGGCGGGGCAGGGCACAGCTTTGATGTCTCAGCTGAAAGACAAGGTTTGTAGAACACAAGCCTCAGCCCGGTTCTGAGCACACAGAGTGGGGAGGGGTCCGGCAAAAGGAGGTGGAGACTCAGAAATAAATAAATAACAATAATTACACACCCTGCAGGAACACTTTGCAAGGCTCAATAGCCCCATCTAGTGTACACAGAGTGTGAAAAGGCCCCGATAGCGAGGTGCAGAACACACACACCTTA
>NW_007740459.1:29302-30017 GCF_000696425.1 Galeopterus variegatus | reverse complement strand
GCATTTGAAAAATGTCCACCTCTCTTAGTCTTTATGAACTTGCTGCAAACAGGGGAAGATCTTCACCAACCAGCCTGACTAGAGATTCTGTTGGTCTCACAAACATTTTAGGGGATACATCATCTCTGGGCCTGTGCATGTGATTCCCTAATTAGAGAGATTTTCCAGTTTCTTTTTCAGGAGCTTATAATCTATTTTTTTCTTTGGTGTCTGTCTGTGGTGCTTCAGGTTCTCTGGTGCTACAACAAAATGTTGAGCTCTTTTTGTTCTCTTCAGTNCACTGTTGGAGGATAGAAATGCTATGGACTTCATTACTGATCTATGTTGATTTTGTATCTTGCAACGCTGCTAAAATCATTTATTAACTCTAAGAGTTTCTTTTGCAGAAGCTTTAAGTTGTTCAACATATAGGATCATATCATCTGCAAACAGGGACAGTTTGACTTCAACTTTTCCAATCTGGATGCCCTTTATTTCTTTCTCTTCTCTGATTGCTCTGGCTAGTACATCCAACAGTATGTTGAATACTAGTGGTGAGAGTGTGCATCCGTGCCCAGTACCTGTTCTTAAGGGGAAAGCTTTTCCCCAGTCAGGATAATATTGGCAGTGGGCTTATCATATATGGCTTTAATCATGTTGAGATACTTTCCACCTATACCTAACTCATAGATAATTTTTATCATGAATGAATGTTTAATTTTGTCAGATATTTTTT
>NW_007740459.1:28204-28555 GCF_000696425.1 Galeopterus variegatus | reverse complement strand
CTGCTTGTTCTAGCCTGCTGGTTAAACTCTCTGTTGTGTTTTTTATTTTGTTGAATGAATCTTTCAGCTCCTCAAGCTCTGCTACATTCTTTTTCAGGGCATCAATTTCTTTGTACATTTCTTCTTTCAGGTCCTGTATATTTTTTCTCATTTCATTATGTTTTCTAACTGAGTTTTCTTGTATCTCATTTAGTTTCCTGAGAATGGTTCCTCGAAATTCCTTGTCTGTAATTTTAGGGATTTCCTTTTCTGTAGGATCTAGAGCTTGAGAGTTATTATTTTCCTTTGGTGGTGTCATACTTTGTTGATTTTTCCTATTTCTGGTATCTTTCCTATGATGTTTAGTCACTG
>NW_007740459.1:25868-26497 GCF_000696425.1 Galeopterus variegatus | reverse complement strand
TGCTGCTTTCAAGATTCTTTCTTTATCTTTGACTTTTGAAAGTTTGATTATTATGCATCTTGGTGTGGGCCTTTTTGGAATTTTCCCATTAGAGTCCTTTGAATGTATTTAGATATCCATTTACTTCCTCAGATTTGGGAAGGTTTTGGCTGTTATTTCTTTAAATAAGTTCTCTGCCTCTTTCTCTCTCTCTTTCTCCTTCTGAAACTTCCATAATGCATATATTGGTTTGCTTGATGGTGTTCCATATGTCCCTTAGGCCTTCTTGCTTTTTTAATTCTTTTTTTTTCTTTTTGTTTCTCTGACTTGAGAATTACAAATGACCTGTCTTCAAGTTTGATAATTCTCTTCTGCTTATTCAAGTTTTCCATTGTTCCCCTCTAGTAAACTTTTCAATTCAGTTATTGTATTCTTTAGCCCCAGGATTTCTGTTTGATATTTTTATAGTTCCTGTCTTATTGTTGAAGTTCTAATTTTGTTCATGAATCATTTTCCTTATTTCATTTAGTTGTCCATGATCTCTTATTGTGCACTGAGCTTCTTTAAGATTATTTTGAAATATATGCCAAGTAATTCATAGGTGTCTATTTCTTTAGGGCCTATTTCTGTGGATTTATTTTGTTTCTTTG
>NW_007740459.1:22902-23951 GCF_000696425.1 Galeopterus variegatus | reverse complement strand
TTGAACTTCATTTTAACATGATTTAACTGATATTAATCACTCCCACCTAAATTACACAGCAGCAGTGTTTATGACTTGAAATACTAGGCTAATCACCTTGCTTTTTGGCTTCTTTTGGCTGGGGAAGACTTGGACACAAAACTCATTAAAAATTGCAATAGAATTTAGATGTTCATGAGTTTGTCATTTGATTTTATCGCACTGGTATTTCTTGTCATCTTTTTGACATTAAGATGAGCGCTTGAAACCACAACAAGCAAAGGAAGATAATAATAAGAATTTCTTTCTGTTTAGAGATGGCAAAATAGTTTGCTCCATTGTACTAGTGAAAAACAACCTTAAAGAAGTAACTACTAAAGAAAATGATGTAGAGCCAGCTGTGACAAGGAAATTGTAGAAAGCAATAAAAACCCTTAGAGCAAAATGTTGTTCCACTCTCAGATGGTAAGAATGGGCTTATGGGAAGGTCCATTGATGCCAAAAACTACCCTGGGGTACCAAAAACCAATAAAAAAAATACTAATGTATTCACTCAGATCCCGAACTGTGACTGAGCATGTGAATAACTTAGGTCCTTCTGTTCAGGATGTAACTGTTCAGTGAACAAAACATCACGAGACTGTGTGTGCAGCCGAATAACGTTTGTGTAATTATATAATAATAGCTAATATTTATTAAATAATTATTATTTGCTAGGCACTGATTACCAAAATGAATTAACTTAATTTCTATAAGAACCGTATGAGGTAAGGTATTGCTTTTATCAGACAAACAAACTGAGGCATGTAAAAGTTAAGTAATTTGCCCAAAATTACATAGCTAAAAAATACCAGAGTAGGCATTTGAACTCAGGCAATCTGTCTTGAGAGCCTGTTCTTGCAAACATTATTCCTTTATATGTATGCGTGTGTGTAAATCTGGAAAAGCACACACAAAAAGTCAGGGGTCATTATTTGTAGACACTGGGACTGCATGTGATTTTGTTTCTTTAGATGCATATTCTAATTTTTCCATAATGTGTTTCTACTTATATAAATCTATTAAATACT
>NW_007740459.1:20972-21363 GCF_000696425.1 Galeopterus variegatus | reverse complement strand
AAAGTAGAAATGAGGCAGAGGTTATAGTCCTGCCTTTTGGCTATTTTCTGCAGACAAGGATATTTATAAAAATTTGTGGTTCCCATGTGCATTCTCTATGCTTCTGGGTGTTCAGAGGCACTGGTGACAATGGGTTCAGAGAGAGTGGCCCCTTCTTGATTCTGGTTTCTTAATCCCTGGATCATAGCCACAATGCTCTGCTCTTGAACTCAATATTCTGATGGTGGGCTCAGAGGTAGTGCTACTCTGGTGGGCCAGTACCATATTGTTCCATAAATCATTCATGGGGGTACAGCTTAGAAACCACTCTTTCAGGCCTTCCAATGATATTGCAAGCCAATTCTCTGTATTAAATTCCTTCTTTTACATAATACAGGGGTTTCTGTTTCCT
>NW_007740459.1:18504-19992 GCF_000696425.1 Galeopterus variegatus | reverse complement strand
TTAGAGTTAGTTGCCACATTAGAAAGTTAGCACTCTTATCTTCTTGCATTGTCAATTTGTTTTCCATAGTTTTTACTGACTGCTGGTTAGTCTCTCTGGAACTCAACTCAAGAGGTGAAGTGGACATGCTTTAGTTTGGAAATGCTAAGTGACCCCTGAATTCCAGTGTGAAAAATCCGGTGTCCACATTCTACTTCCACCTGTGATTTTTTTTTTCTCTCTAGTTCCAGAATTCAGTAAACAAATAAAACTCAGCATATGCGTCTAAGAGGGAGATCCCATCAAAGCGAGAGGTGTAGGTAAAAGACCCATTGGAGGTATAGGTGGGCCAGAAAGCCTTGTAATGAGTGACAGAGGTCCTTGCTATGGGGACATATCAGGGGTGAGATACTTTAGATGTCCTTTTAATATTGGAAACCTAAATACCTTTGGGTGAGTTTTTCAATCAGACCTCTTCCTTCAAACATATCTCACTTTGTAATAAATAATTTCATAGAGAGGATTCAGTGAATTAATAAAAGTGCTAAAATATCTTGTTAGGCTGGAGCTGTAAAAACTCATCAAAGTTGCTCTTGCCTATTTTTTTCCCCAAAATCTGTAGAGAAAGAAAAATTATATGAACTATATTTGGGGTTCTAGAAATAGTCATCAGGGATTTTATTTTAAAGAAGAGCTTGATAGTGTGAGGAAATGGACATACTTATATACTGTTGGTGAAAGTGTAAATTGGCACAAGATTTCTGGACAGCTATCTGGCAATATGTATCAAAATTTAAAATGGGCACTTCTTGATTCAGAAATTCAACTTGTAAAAATTTATCCTAAGGAAAGAATCAGGCAACTGCAAAAAGACATATGTCCAATGATGTTCACTAAAGGAGTCTTTATAAAATATAAAAAATGGAAATAGCCAAAAGGTCCATTGGTGGAAGTTTGGTTTAACTAAACATTATGGGATTTTTCAATGGAATATTATACTGGGTTGGGGGATTATCATATTTTAACATAGAAAGATATTTACAATAAACTGGGTATTCATAAAAGCTAGTTAAGGAGTATTTTTTGTATATTCTGAATATTTCGAATGATTTGTATATTTTGCTACCATTTATACTTGACTCATGACAGATGCTCAATAATATTTAGTGAATTAATTCATGTAAGTCTATTTTTATATATTTACATATGCATTATACATTATGGAAGAATACATGCCTCTCTGTTAACAATGGTTATTTTTATCATCATTGGGTGGAGCTGAAGCCTGAGGCCATAGAAAAGATTATTAAAAACAAATTTTACTTTATAATTTTTCTTCTTCTGCATTTGAATTTTAAAATAAACATTTTATATTCTATAATCTTTAAATTGTATTTCTATTTTGAAAAAATGTAGAATTCTCAAATTTTGTAACCAACAAAGACACCTAGAACATACTAGAATTTCTACAAATCAAATGCAAAAAGAAAAACAACCCAACAGAAAAAT
>NW_007740459.1:16295-17389 GCF_000696425.1 Galeopterus variegatus | reverse complement strand
AGGTAGGAAAGGGAACAGGACCTTGATAATGTTTTATTTCTTTTTTTAAAGTGAAGCCAATATAGCAAACATGAATAATAGCTCATTTCAGGTATGAAAACATGGATGAAACCAGGATCTGTATGTGCACCTACAGCGGGCATCAAACGTGCCCAAGCGTGGCTGGCAAAGAGGCGAGGGGAAATCCCAAAACTTGGTTTGCAATGGGAACCAGATAACTTCCTGTGCGTGAACTCCACCCGGGCCTCCACAGAGCCTGGTGCATGGCAGATGCCCAGTAAAGAGCTTTGGGATCTGTAGTGGATTGAATTATGTCCCCCCAAAACTCATTGAAGCTTGACTTGTTTCACAAGTTTTATGTATTAGAAACTTAGCTCCCGCTGTGACTGCTAAGAGGGTGGGAAATCCAATTATAGCAATTGAAATGTGGAGCCTCAAAGAGGTGATTGGATTGTAGGACCGTGCTGTAGTGAATGGATTAAAAATGGTGGTCAGGTGTGTGGTCCTGAGGGCTTTAAAAGAAGAGAGAAGAAAGTCTGTCTTTCTCTCTCTCTGCTCTCTCTGCTTCCACCATCTTGCATAAACGGACTAATACAGGATCCCTTCAAAGATTGTTATGCAAACAATAAAGAGTCCTCCTCCTACCCACACACACTTTGCTGCAGACAGGTCTTAGCTCTGGCAGGTTGACAGTATGTATCAGTGGCAGCACCTGGCAAAGATTTCAGAGTCTGAGAGGAGCAGACATGTTCATACACACCTGGAGAACACCCTCTGTGCACTCCCAGAAATACCCAGGGTAGGGGAGGCAGGTTACGATGGTACTTTGTTAGTGGCTGAGATACCACACTAGCAGGAGTGGGTTAAAAGTGAGTTATTTTAGGGGTGATGAAAAAATGGTCTGAAATTAGATTGTGGTGATGGTTGCAGAACTCTGTGAATATGCTTAAATTCATAGAATTGCTCACTTAAAATGGATAAATTTTGTGCTATGTAAATTATACCTCAATCAAGCTATTTATTAAAATTTGAATTATTTGTTCTTAAGGAGACCTTAGTAAGTAGCAGAACTAGGACCCAGGAGGAACCTGCAG
>NW_007740459.1:11387-14627 GCF_000696425.1 Galeopterus variegatus | reverse complement strand
AAAGATAGAAACCACAGTCTGGGAGTCCGGAAGCCACCGGGGAGGGACTGGAGGCACAGGGAAAATTCAGAGGATCTTAGGCCTGCCTTCAGTCAGATTTTAAAAGCCCCTACTAGGCTTCTCTGAGCTGTGTCATTTCTATGACCTACCTATGTTTAGGAAAGGTTAGAAAAATGCTTCCTTCCTAGACTCTCAAGATTCTTACAGATAGAGAATGTTTCTCAGGATATATTACAATTTGCCACCATGAGTCTTTTCCAGTGTCTTAATTTGAGTTCTCTGGAAGCTGACCCTGAGACAATACATTGAGTGCAAGTAATTTATTCGGGCAGTGCAGGAAACCCAAGAAGGGGTGCAAAGATTGAGGCAGGGGAAGAGAAGGAAGGAAACGAACAAAGGGTGTGTTATCAAGCAAATCACTGCTTTGAGCTATCCTGTCAGGCACATCTGGGAGACAGTATAGAGCACACATCTCAGAACTATACCCACTGAGAGGCTATTTCCCCTGAGTTGAAGCCCACTCCCGGGGGCATTAATTCCGCAGCGTACCAGGCCTATTGTACAGGTGGGCAAAGAGAGTGCTCGGGAAGGTGGGGCTGGCAGTAGCAAGTGGGCCTGTGTGCACCAATGCAGTACGAGAAGGGGGATGAGTGGTACCAACAGCCTCTGCTATTCCTGCCTAGGGTCTTCCTGTGATCTGGGCACCTGCTGCCTCCTCTCTGAAAAGCTGCAGAACTAAGTTTCTACCAGCCATTTGCTCTCAGAGCAGGGGCCCAGGCACCACTGACTCCTGGCCCAGCACACTGTGGAACTTGCAGCCACCAACAATGCTAACTATTCTGAGAGCATCATTTGTGATCCATCCAGAGAAAGACTGAGAAGAGAGAACCGCTGTGCTGGCTTGCAGAGGACTTAGTCATCCACATGCACATGCTGGCTAAGGTCACCTGTGTCTCTGACAACAGAAACCAGACCCTCTGGCCACAGCTGTCAGATCTGATTTCTTGCCAGCTTTGTCTCTGATCTGGAGGAGACTCAGTGGCCAAAGAAAGTGGGTCACTCTGGGCTCTTGGCAGATGTTTCTCACCTGTCATGACATCTCTGTGAAGGGATGGTGTGGACTTTGGTCCTTCCTGCCATCCCATCCCTGACACACACACTTTAGCAAGGCAACACAGCACAGCAGTTAAGAACGTGTGTGTGTGCTCTGAGGTTAGACTGCCTGCTTCGAACGCTAGGTTTGCTACCTAGGCAAGTCACCGAACCTCTTTGTGCTTCGGTTTCACTCTCATAAGACCTCTTCAGCAGACTGGGGCAAGGAGGAAGTTATAGAAAACATCTAGAATGTTCTAAGAGCACCTAACAAATGCCTGGCAAATGTTAACATTTTTGAAATTCTGCTTATGAAAAAATGAAAACACTGGAAGTGAGGAAATGCACCTAACCAAGGTCACAAAGCAAGTTGGATTTACAGCAGAAAAGAACTATGCCTGGCAGGCCCCGCCCAACCTCAAGCTCAGCAGTCCTCCTCCACATGCTTGGAGTCAGCTGACATTTTAATTCTCACGGCTGATCCCAGTTCTGGTAACAGCTCCAGCTATAGAGCTGGGATTTCAGCATCGACTTCCCTGCAGCTAGGATTCTCACCATGTGTAAGCCCCAGTCCCAAGCCTGACTCTCCCACTCCACCCCCATGTGCCCCAATCCACATGCCCCAGCTCCTCCCATGGTCCCTGTTCCCTTTCCTGTGTGCATTCAGCACAATGCCTGGCACCAGGTAGGTGCTTGGGGACGGGGAGTTGGTTGCAGTAGTTTGCCTAATGAGCGTGGATGAAGATCAATACCGATGAAGATCAATACCATCACCCCTACCAAGAACTGAAGTCCTGCCGGTGGGAGGGGACTGCTCTCCACTGCTTGGCCCTTGGCATCACATACTGTTTGCTCGGACTTCCATTCCCAACCCTCCATGAGTTCCTGGGCCCCATGCTCAGTCTCAGCTACCTCGTCCCAATTATTGTACATTTGCCTGGATGGAGACCTGAAATGGCTGTAATTTCTGATGCCAGACTCAGCCTCCAGGACAAG
Source organism: Galeopterus variegatus (assembly GCF_000696425.1). Classification (NCBI taxonomy): domain Eukaryota; kingdom Metazoa; phylum Chordata; class Mammalia; order Dermoptera; family Cynocephalidae; genus Galeopterus; species Galeopterus variegatus. The sequence continues at coordinate 12,539 of NW_007740459.1, read as the reverse complement.
CCTCCTCCAGCAGTACCNGAGGAAATGCACCTAACCAAGGTCACAAAGCAAGTTGGATTTACAGCAGAAAAGAACTATGGCTGGCAGGCCCCGCCCAACCTCAAGCTCAGCAGTCTTCCTCCACATGCTTGGAGTCAGCTGACATTTTAATTCTCATGGCTGATCCCAGTTCTGGTAACAGCTCCAGCTATAGAGCTGGGATTTCAGCATCGACTTCCCTGCAGCTAGGATTCTCACCATGTGTAAGCCCCAGTCCCAAGCCTGAATCTCCCACTCCACCCCCATGTGCCCCAATCCCCATGCCCCAGGTCCTCCCATGGTCCCTGTTCCCTTTCCTGTGTGCATTCAGCACAATGCCTGGCACCAGGTAGGTGCTTGGGGACGGGGAGTTGGTTGCAGTAGTTTGCCTAATGAGCGTGAATGAAGATCAATACCATCACCCCTACCAAGAACTGAAGTCCTGCCGGTAGGAGGGGACTGCTCTCCACTGCTTGGCCCTTGGCATCACATACTGTTTGCTCGGACTTCCATTCCCAACCCTCCGTGGGTTCCTGGGCCCCATGCTCAGTCTCAGCTACCTCGTCCCAATTATTGGACATTTGCCTGGATGGAGACCTTAAATGGCTGTAATTTCTGATGCCAGACTCAGCCTCCAGGACAAGCCTCCTCCAGCAGTACCTGCAGCTGGGTCAGCACCCCTAGAACCCACCCCACTCCAGTGGGTGGGTCTGCAGCTTGCTCCTACCCTTCCTTTCCATTCTGTTAGGTGATAAGGCTACTGGTCCAAGGAGGTGCCCAGGCCACACTGGCTGCACGGTACTCCTTTTGTCTCCACCTGTAATAAACAAAATGCCTCTGACTTTGGAGTCCAATCCAGATTTGGAAACTCTCTTTCCATCCAATCACACACAGGCTGATGCCGAAACCACTGCATTTTCATATTAAGTGCAAACTAGAGTCATTCTTAAGGCCCTGAAACATATGTCTGATTAAACTAACCATTGATTGTTTCATCATCAATTGTAGGTGCCAGAGGTACAAAAATTAACGTCACATCAGTTATGTCCTGATGAAAAAGGCAGATGTGTAATCAAATAGCTATTATATGAGGTTATAAGTGCTAAAATAAAAGTATCATTAAAATGCTATGGG
>NW_007740459.1:8426-9577 GCF_000696425.1 Galeopterus variegatus | reverse complement strand
GAGTCATATATTGGGTCTGGGGGAGAACATTCCAGGCAGAAGGAACAGTAAGACAAGCTGGGTGTGTGTGAATGACAGCAAGAGGGCAGTGTTTGGAGTTTCCAAGCAATGGATTTCTTGTGTCATTGATGATAATGCTAGTAAAATGCTTAACCAGGTGCCATGTAAGTGCTCAGTTTCGACAAATTATGACTATTATTGGAGTACAGTGATTAGATCGGAGGTTTAGAAAGGTCCTCTTTGTTGCAGAAAGATGAAGGATGGGTGGATTAGAGGCCAATGAGAGGAACCGGGGCCTGGGTTGGGGCAGTGCAGTTTTAGGTTAGTGTTGTTTTGACAATCCAGAAATGTTTTTGCTTTGTTTCTACAAGTGTTTTCTGGACAATCCTTGGGACCTGGAGAGACAGTGATTGTGCTGGTACTTCTCATCTGTCTTTATCACCACAGGTCACGCACCCACAGTACAGTACTTACAGAAGAGGGGGTTCCTTCAAGGACTGTGGAGGTACTCAGAAGATAAGCTGGACCAAAGCGCCCCCTCTCACTCTGGGAGTTTAAAGCCAATGGCATCTTGGCAGGATGTTCCAGCTAAGTGCCCAAACGATCAGCTAATTACTTGGGTCTGAACACAGCTGAACAAATCCACCTTCCCAAGTCACTGCCAGAGGTTTGATCAACTTCATTCTGGCTGGATTTCAGCACTAGACACCATGGACCAGATGACTGGGTCAGGAGGGATGTTTTTCACTCTTCTCTTAAAAAATACTGCAGTACAATCAGTTTTCCTACCTATAGATTTCATGCAGGTTATACAAAGTATGAAGAGGTATTCAGCCTCACTAGAAATCAGCACTATGCAATTATGAACAAAAGTGAGAGGCCATTTTTTATCCACCAGGTTGGCAAACATTAAAGGGATTGATAATATCCAGTGTTGGGGGTCGTGGGAGGGAAATGGGAATTGTTCTACACCTTAGTGGGAGATTTAATTGGCAAAGACATTCTGGAGGGCAATTTGGCAGCTTCTAGCAACAATTAAAATGGTCAGAGACTTTGGCCCAGCAAGTCCTCTTCCAAGCCATCCTCTAGGAACTATATACTTGCACATGTACCCAAAGATACACACACACACAGAGTGAAAAATGCAGTTG
>NW_007740459.1:5833-6781 GCF_000696425.1 Galeopterus variegatus | reverse complement strand
TTTGTTCGTGGATAAAACAGAAATAAAGGGAGCCCTTGCTGTTATGTCTGTGTTCTATGGTCTGAATGTTTGTCCCCTCCAAAGCTCATGTGGAAACAATTTCCAATATAGTATTTGAAAGGTGGGGCCATTAAGAAGTAACTGGATCATGAGGACTATGCCTTCATGAATGGATTAATCCACTCATGGATTAATGGTTCGATGGTTTAATGGGTTATCAGGGAATGACTCTGCTGCTTTTATAAGGAGAGCAAGTGATCACATTAACTGAATGCTCTTGCCCAGCCACAATTATGTGATACCCTGTATTACAACAGGACTCTGTANATCTACTTCTAATTTAGCACTCATGTATTATATGTGCATTTAAAAGCAATTTTATAAGACAAACAGAAACTAAGGAACTGTATGTCATTTGTACTTAATGTACTTCACCTTCCTCCTCCTCACCACAGTCATCACCCGGATCATCCGCTGAGCCTTTTCTCTTCCTTGGTACATGACAAACCCTGAATCCTAAGCACAATCTTACTGAGGCTGATAGCTCTGCCAGCTGTTAATTATTCATGCTAATGGAAGGGACTGGAGGCACAGATAATGCAAAATCAAGAAGAGTAAATCTTTCAGAGTCTGGTCTACTCCCCTCTTGGATCCCCTGGGAGCACCTTGCACACATAGGTATTTACTCAGCAATAAATATTGATTGATATGGATTGATATTTGTCTCTGTAATTTCAAGTCACCCATATTCTCAGACTTGCAGATTCATACCCCTGCTCAGTACTTTCTCAGATCTTTACTGGCTTGACCTTGCTGGTGGGGTCTGACCCCTGCAAGGGGTTACTATGAGAATTGTCAAGCCTGAGGCATTAGCCACCAATGGCTATTTTGTTCGTGGATAAAACAGAAATAAAGGGAGCCCTTGCTGTTATGTCTGTGTTCTATGGT
>NW_007740459.1:0-357 GCF_000696425.1 Galeopterus variegatus | reverse complement strand
GTCATCCTTTTTCATTTTAGCTATTCTGGTGGGTGTGTGTTGGTATCACATTGTATTGTGGTTTTGTTTTTTTTTATTCCTTTTTGTCTTTTTTCGTGACTGGCAACGGGATCACAACCCTCCGTGTTGCGCCCGCACCTCGCTCAGCCAGTGAGCGGCCGGTCTATATGTGGGATCCGAACCCTTGGCGGGAGCGCCGCTGCACTCCCAAGCGGCGCACTGTAGCAGTGCGCCACCGGGCCGGCCCCTGTATTGTGTTTTTAATTTGCTTCCTTTAGTTTTTCATTCCAGCTCTGTATCTCTCTTTGCTCATCTTATCCACTTCCTACTCTCTTCACCACCCTTTACCACAATTAG
>NW_007740458.1:29761-30020 GCF_000696425.1 Galeopterus variegatus | reverse complement strand
AAATAGAGCCCTGAGATTCCTGGCATTTAAGGACAGCAGAGGAGGAAGCACTTGTATAAAAGGGAATGAAAAAGAGCAGTTGGAGAGGTAGGAGGAGAACGGAGATGGCACAGTGTTACAGAAACTGAAAGAAAAGAGCATTTCGAGGAGAGAGTGGTGAGTAGCCTGAAACCCGTGAAGAGCAGTCTCTTGGTTTTAGCAGTTATTTATGAAGTCCCCTCCCCACGTCATCAAATATCTACAGGAGGCAGTGGGTACG
>NW_007740458.1:27157-27850 GCF_000696425.1 Galeopterus variegatus | reverse complement strand
TGGATTCTGGCCTTACGGTCTCTGGAGTCAGAGTACTTATCAGAAATTCTTCAAAATGGTAGACAGGACAGATAAGTTGCCTTGTTTCCAAGGTAGAGAAACTACCAGTTTTTCTCATCTTTGGCTCAAACATTTCATCATCTCCAGCCAGAATGGCCAGACCTAGGAGACATCTGTAAACCACACAAGAAAGCCCACTTGTTGTGCATTTCACTGATTATCACTGGACTTGGGAACCCCTTGAGAAAAAGGAGGTTAGGCCTATTCACAACTGTCTTGCTTACCCCGGTCCTGGGCTCTTGAAAGGCACTGACTAAGCATTCATGGGGTGAATTGAAGGAAATACTTGGTTTAAAATGAGTGAAAATTCTTGTCACTGTTTCAAATCCCATTTATCCTGAAGGAGCTGGGATTCGCTATCACTGAGAAATGTCAGAGAAATGATATGCCAGCTTTGCAGACAGTTGTAGGAAGCTAATCCTAAAACATACTGTTGGTTGAAAGTAGGCATTGAAGAGAACGCAATTCATGTGGGGGTCTCCGAATTGTAGAGCCAAAGGTTTTTTTGATCATCACATTGTCAATTCTCCTCATTGGACAGAAAACAGAGGCCAGAGGTGAGAAGTGACGTTAGTAAGGTCACACATACCCAGAGCTGATCATGCCTTTAGGAAGCACCAAGATTCTGGTGAA
>NW_007740458.1:23609-24111 GCF_000696425.1 Galeopterus variegatus | reverse complement strand
GTGTCTGGTCTCTGGCACCAAGCCTTGGGTCCCTGGGCAGGCTCTGAGGCACTGGCACAGTATGCCTGGTCATGGGAGGGGGTTCTCCATGACTTGGGTCCCCGGGTGGGCCCTGAGGTGCTGGTGCAGTGTGCCTGGTTGTGGGAGAGTGTCTGGTCCCCTTCTCCATGCCTCGGGTCCCCAGGTGGACCCTGAGGTGCTGGTGCAGTGTGCCTGGTTGTGGGAGGGGGTCCAGTCCCTGGCTCCATGCCTCGGGTCCCCAGGTGGACCCTGAGGTGCTGGTGCAGTGTGCCTGGTTGTGGGGAGTGTCTGGTCCCTGGCACCAAGCCTCGGGTCCCTGGGTGGGCCCCGAGGTGCTGGCACAGGGTGCCTGTTTGTGGGAGGGTGTCTGGTCCCCTTTTCCATGCCTCGGGTACCCAGGAGGGCCCTGAGGTGCTGGTGTGGTGTGCCTGGTTGTGGGAGGTTGGTCCAGTCCCCTTCTTCATGCTTTGGGTCCCTGGGC
>NW_007740458.1:21094-21777 GCF_000696425.1 Galeopterus variegatus | reverse complement strand
TATTCCACCATCTTGACCAGAATGTCTCTCAGCTTTTAATGTTCAGTTTTTGCATGTCTTTTGCTAAATTTATTCCTAAATATTTTGTGTTTATGATAAAATTGTTTCAAATTTTATTTTCGAATTGTTTGTTGCTAATATAGGTATATAATTAATTTTTTGTATTAATCTATGTCATAGAACCTTGTTAGGATACACTTAGTTGTAGATTCTTTAGGGTTTTCTATGTAAACAACATGCTGTCTAAAAGGCAGCTTTACTTTCTCCTTTCCAATCTTTATTGATGCCTTTATTTCAGTTTTTGGCCTCATAAAATTGGCTAGGATATCCAGTACAATGTTGAATAGAGTAGGTGAGAAAGGACATTTTGCCTTATTCATGAAAGTAGGGAGAAAGTGTTCAGTATTTCACTTTTAAATATGATGTTAGCTCTGTTTCTCAGAGATGCCCTTTTTCAGGTTAACTTCCCTTCTATTTCTAATTTGCTGAGAATTTTATCATAACTGCCTATTTAATTTTTTCAAATGCTTTGTATGCATCTATCGTAGAAATTATGTGGGGTTTTTTCCCTTTATACTATTGCCATGGTGAATTACTTTGACTGATTTTCCAATATTAAGCCATTAGTCCATTTCTGTTGCTTATAACAGAATACCTGGAACTGGGTAATTTGTAAGAAAACA
>NW_007740458.1:18543-19195 GCF_000696425.1 Galeopterus variegatus | reverse complement strand
ACTGCCATAACTCAGCTAGGCTGTTACAAGTATCTATGCAGGTCCCTGAATGCTTTGCTGCGTAGATATTTTTTCCAGCAAATACCCTGGGTCAGCACTTGAAGTTCCACATCCCACAAAATTTTGAGGCATGAACAGAACACAGCCGAGTTCCTCGCCAGTTCATAGTGAGAGTGATCTTCGTCCCGGTTTCCAACAAGTCCCTTCTCATTTACACCTGAGATCTTCTCAGTCTGGCCTTTACTGTTCATATTTCTATCAGCATTCTGCTCACCACCAGTTAACCGGCCTCTAAGATGTTCCAATCTTTCCTTGGTTTTCTTGTCTTCTAAACTCCCACCAGCAGCTAGGCTTTTCCTAGCCTGCTTCTTGAAATCCTTCCAGCCTCTCCTCAACACCCAGTGCCAAGGACACTTCCACATCTTCAAGTATTTGTTATAAGCAACATTCCATTGTCTGTACCAATTTTCTGCATTAGTCCATTTCTGTTGCTTATAACAAAATATCTAGAACTGGGTAATTTATAAGAAAACAAAATTTATTGCTTAGAATTTCAGAGGCTGGGAAGTCCAAAGACCAGGGAATACATCTGGTGAGAGCTTTCTTTGCTGGTGACTTTAGCCATGCAGGGTGCCACATTGCAAGATGGTGG
>NW_007740458.1:17384-18128 GCF_000696425.1 Galeopterus variegatus | reverse complement strand
AAAAGCATATATTTTCTATTTTGGTGGCTTTGACTTTTTAAAGAGGGTAGCCTGCAATATGTTATCTTCTGGGACTTACTTTTTCCGCTGGGTTTTGTATTGCTGAGATTTGTCCACATTGATGCATGCAACTGTAGTGCATTTATTTTGATGGCTATATAATATTCCATTGTGTGAATATATTTGTATTATTGTTTATTCTGTACTTAGGATATTTCCAGGCTTTTGCTGTTACTAGCAGTAAACTTTCTACACCTTTCTCTCAATGCCCCTGTGTAAGAATTTCTCTTAGGAGAAGTTCACCCAGGAGTGGAAACGCTTGTCATAGAGTACGTGAAAGTTACACTTTAAAAGATNAAGTTCACCCAGGAGTGGAAACGCTTGTCATAGAGTACGTGAAAGTTACACTTTAAAAGATAGAATCATTTGTATGTCTTCGTTTGAGAAAGAAGTACCAGGTCCTTTGTCCATTTTTTAATCAGATTGTTTTTCTTGCTATTGAGCTGTTTCAGATCCTTATATATTTTGTATATTAATCCCTTACCAGATGTATGGTTTGCAAGTATATTCTTCCATTCTGTGGGTTGCCATTACTCTGTGAATAGTGTCCCCAATCTGTAGGTTGTCTCTTTACTGTATTAATTATTTCCTTTGCTGTGTAGAATCTTTTTAGTTTGATGCAATCCCATAAACAGATACATGAAAAAATGCTCAACATCACTAACCATCAGGGAAATTAAAATC
>NW_007740458.1:14486-16041 GCF_000696425.1 Galeopterus variegatus | reverse complement strand
TAAATTTCGTTTTCTTTATAAATCACCCAGTTCCAAGTATTTTGTTATAAGCAACAGAAATGGAATACATAATAGAATACTATGCAGTATCAAAAAAGAAGGAAATTCTGTCATTTGTGACAACATGGATGAACCTGTAAGATATTATGTTAAGTAAAATAAGTTGGGCACAGAAAGACAAATACTGCGTGATCTCACTTGCATGTGGAATCGAAAACAATTGAACTCATAGAAGCAGAGATGAGAATGGTGGTTACAGAGGCTGGGGGGATGGGGAGATGTTGGTCCAGGGGGACGAAGTCTCAGTTAGGAGGAGGAAGTTCTTTGGGATCTGCTGCACGGCAGGCTGACTGTAGTTAATATTATATTGTATGCCTCAATATTGGTAAGAGTAGACTTTAAGTGTCCTCTCCACAAAAAACAAGTAGTTCAGGTGATGGATATGTTAATCAGCTTGATTCAGTCATTCCACATTGTATACATATATCATAAAATTACATTATACTCCATAAATACATGCAATTTAATTGTACAATTAATAATAATAAAAAAGATAGTGTGGGAATGTCTTTCCATAATGGTTGCATGAGTCCACACACAGTCCTGCCAGCAGTGTGTATGCGACCCTGTGCCCTCACGCTCACCAGCATTTGGTATTGTCAGACGTATTACTTTTATGTTCAGAAAAGGAAGAATGTTCCTAAACACAAACAACAACAACAAAAACAAAACTGCCTTGTCCTCCTTTCCCCTAAATTCTGGGAAATATTTGGGGCACAGGAGGTGATGTATAAAAAATGATTTCTCCACCAACAGCATTTCAAAGCTTTCCAGTTCTAGAAATCTTCTCTTAGCATTGAAGTGGAAACAGTGCGGGGGTGTGAGAAAGTAGGGAAACTGCAGAATTTTGTGTCATGGAGACTCTTCCCAGCAGATGGTGAAATTATGCTGCAGGTCTGAATTAGAAACCTCTCTCTCTCCCCCCTCCTCCTCCTCACTGAAATACAAACACTGGACCAGCCAGATTTTTATTCTTTGGAAAATATTCCCAAGATACTCTCTTTGCAGCCCTCTTTGCGAGTGTCTGACAAGTGATCTGCGTATCTTGTGTTTTCTTTTTTTCTTGACTATGGAGAAGAACCCGCCAGTTACACGAACTGAGGTGAGGGACTCCCTGCCCAAGTCCTTCAGAGACAAAGAAATTCAGAGTTACGAGAATTGGAAAGCATGCTTCAACAACAGCACCCTGCTTGCCTCTCACTTCAAAGCTGAGCGCCAGTTTCTATCACTTTGCAGTAGCCTGGGACGTGCTGCAGAGCAGCAGATGGACAGGAGGATGTGCGATTTCGCCCATCAGTTCTGAGACAGGTAGGCAGCCCGTTCTGAAATATGCAAAAAACAGCAATGAACAGAGCTCATAAGCATGAGGCCCAAATTGACTCTCAGCCTAGCCCTGGCTTATCATCCAGCCTGGAGGGTGGGCCCCTGAGGCCAACTGCAGGGCAGCTTCACAAGGTAGATCAGGCCTCCACTGGACGGGGGGGGGGGGGGGGGG
>NW_007740458.1:12696-13107 GCF_000696425.1 Galeopterus variegatus | reverse complement strand
ATGGAGGCAATCAGTGCTCCATGGATCCGAATCATACCCGAGGTCCACTGACTTCCCAGGCAGAGAAGCCCTGGAAACTTCGGGCTGTCCCTCAACAAGAAGAAAATGAGCACAGCATTCAGGTACTCTGTGTAGTGAAGGGACAGAGCAACCACTTGAAGGAGGAGACTCTGCTCAGCACACTTTCCAGTGGGTTCAGATTGGTAAGTAGATTGCACTGGACCCTACCAGTGAGAGCAGTTCACAAGCACACCTTTCTCAGATGATTAACATTTTTTTTTGTGAGGTTTTAAACTAAACTCTGTGAGGACACATCCAGGATTCAATGAGAGAGGAGCCTGTGATCTAGTAATTTTAAGATAGATGTCAGTGTGGACATGAGCTCCCGTTATCATGTTCAGTCAGTTGGTG
>NW_007740458.1:9304-9804 GCF_000696425.1 Galeopterus variegatus | reverse complement strand
TGTCTTTTGGTGCTCTGACAAGTGTCTGGATGCACTACTGTTTAGCATGACACTAAGAAGTGACACGTGCCCGATCCCCCGTCAGACCTCTGACTGTGCACAGGATCACCAGGATGATAATCCACTCTGCTTTGTCATTCCTCTGGTGGCACATTTATTTTAGTTTCTCTGGCAGAGCTGGAGACTTGCACTACTAATTCACCATGACGCTGTTTTCTAATTAGGTGTCTTGACACAGCAGGCATTCCAGTCTTGAACATTTCTGTTTCTTCAATATGCCAGCAAGCTATCTGGCTTTTAGCTGCCTGATCTTGCAGAAGTATTACCTGCCATGTAAAATGAGACAGCACACGCAAGTCACCCAGGCCAGGGCACGGCCCCGGGAGGTCCTCGAGCAGCACTCATTCCTGTTTGGTGTCTTTGCCTTCTACCCTTCTTCTGCTCCAGTTTACCTTGGAGGTAACATACGACCTTTGCAAGGCTTAAATTTTTCTTCATCC
>NW_007740458.1:3795-7218 GCF_000696425.1 Galeopterus variegatus | reverse complement strand
TTATATTTTCCAAATAAAAATAATATATATCACATTTTCTCATTATAATTGTAATACATGCAGAGGTATTAATCAGGGAAAATACATAAACTGTACAAAAGGAGATGAGAAAAACCTTTACTCCCCACTGTTCAGATTTAACCACTGTTAACATTTTTCCTTTACTTCCAGTGTTTCATGAATACATTTACTGTTTTACAGAATTGTTATCATATTGCAAGTTACTGTACTATATTGCAACTTTTTTTTCTTAACTTTTATTGAATCATAACTGATGATACATATTTTGGGGGTTCAATGTTGACATATGTTAGTCAAATCAATATTACTTGCATATATATATTGTTACAAATTGTACTTGTTCTTTATGCCCCTTGTCCAATCTCTCTCCATCACCCTTTCCCTCCCCCTCCCACCTCTGCTAACCCTAGATTTCTTCTCTCCTTCTGAAAGAGTAATGGTTACTCTGTTGATTTATTGGCTAGATGATTTGTCCAATGCTGAGTGGTGTGTTCAGGTCCCCCAATAATATCGTAGAGCAGATGCGTCTTCTGTCACTCTGGAATGGGCTTTGTGGAGAGACATCCTCTTCTTTTCTTTGGTCTCTGCTGGTGACTGTCCTTGTGTCAATGCACTCCAGTGGCTGGCGGACCATCTGCATAGTGGTTGTGGCACCTATCCTCTTTCACGGCAGCTGTGGTTATTGTAGTGGGCCACCCACATGGAGGTGATGTTTTTGGCATGTTCCTTACCTAGTTGCTGGTGGCTGCTGGATCCATGCCTCATGGCCCTGGGTGGGCCCCATGGCACTGGTGGTGTGCCTGGTTGAGAGGAGGGTCTGGTCCTTGGATCCATGTCTCAGGACCCTGGGCGGGCCCCAGTGGGTACTTTGTTTTTTCTTTCAGTTCTGTGCTGGATTATTTGCTGTTCCCACCACTTAAACTATGTGCTGGAACTAATTTGTTGTCATTTACTTACTTCTAAAGTGAGAGAACTTCCTGTGGGGACCCGCACTTGAGCTCTGTGGTTGAGCTAAATTGCTGCTTTGCTGCTGATTTCCTACGTTAGGCTTTTTGTGCAGCTCAGGGTTTAATGGTTGACTTTATAGGTACTTCCAGGTTTAGAGAAATCTGCTGTACCTGGGCTGTGTAGAAACACTGGTCTGGGCTTGAGTCTTTTCATCAAACTGCACACCAAGCAATTCTATATTCTTGACCAGTCACCTCTGAGTGGTCCTATGCTGATTGGGAGGCAGATCACCTGTCCTTGCTGTGACCCAGTGTTCTCCCGGTGGGCCCGTCTCCCCCACCGCCCATGGTCCAAACACTTCCCGTGGGATGGGCCATGCTCTAGTCCCTTGCAATGACTCACTGGCCTCTGAGTGGCTCCTTTTTTTCATTTGTTGTGGCTCCTTGGTCCTATGTGGGTCCATGGGAACCCTATTAGTGGTATGGATAGACTGGAGGCCACCAATGCCCTCTTCTCCCCTGCTGCCTCCATGCAACTTCATCTGAAGGGCACAGCTGTGGCTTTTGCCAGCTCCTGCTCTGTGAGCTCAGCAGTCCCAGCCTGGGAGTGGCTGGGATTTGAAATGGTCAGAGCAGTTCTCTCTTCCTCTCATCGTGGCTTCTCCCACCTTCATGTACTCCATGGATCTCTCCTCCTCTTCTCCTGAGCGCTAGTGGCCCCAGCTCAGCTGTTGTTGTTTTTTAATCATTGTAAATTAGTTGATTTGTAGGAAAGAGTGATGCTGGGGATCTTCTATTCTGCCATCTTGACCGGAAGTCCTATATTGCAACTTTTAAAGGGCGATATATCATAACCATTTTACCATAAAATCAAATAATCTTAAAACATATAAGAATGAATGGTTGCTTTCCAATTGTTTTTGCAAAGTGGTTCATTGCTTTTGTAATGGAAAAAAAAACTTATACTTCAAAGAACCCTACTGTCTTCAAAAAAATATTTGTAAGAGGGTGCACTGCTTTGCCCAACAGGTGTAGTGTTTTATGTCTTATGTCTAGTGTGGGTCAAGCGGAGGGTGACAATCCCCCAGCAGTAATCATGGCATGTGAAATGGAGATACAGATATTTGATTTTGTGAGAATGAAATGAGATCAGGTCTGTGATATCTTCAGGAAAGTATGGGGGCTGGTAAGTGCTTGGTAATGACAAAACTGTCAGTCAGTGACAATGCAAGGAGAACAAGGTGGGTGTTGGTTGGAGGTGACCCCTGCTAGTAGTCTACTGGAGCCAGCTCCTAGGGGATCTCCAAAGCCAGTGTTAAATACTCAGGAACTTTGTAAACTGGGTGTTAGAGATTGTGACATCTTATCAGCAGCTTGCAATCCACCTGGGGGTATGTATATCACAGAAATTAGAAATGAGCAAATGCTACAAATCAGGGCTATTTATTTGTCTATTAGAGATGATTTACCAGCACACCACTGGTAGGGCCCAAAGACAGGCTTTGCTGCCTCTCAACATGGTGGAGCCCTTCAGGGGGTCCTTCAGCTTCTGAGATCTTGTGTAACATTAATAGGTTTTATTGAGATGATGTGTGATAAACCTGAGCTGACATCTTGGTCTGATGGCTCTTGCTCTAACAGGAAGAAGGAATAGGGAAACTTAAGCTTTGGGGAACCTAAAAGGGGTATTTTTATTGATATTTCAAAAACAGGAATAACTGGACAAGAGGATGAGACTGTAGGTCATGGGGAGACATATAACCCGGAGTGCTTAGGACCTGTCAGTGCAAGCCAACAGGAAGTTCAGGAAGGGAGAGATATTCTTCACCAACAGAAAGTTGTGGGAAGGAGTTGAAGAATGGATGCACATAGAAGTCTCTCTTCCGACATGCTTTAAGGAGCCAGGTGGCGAGGATCAGAGCCACAGAGTCTGTGCTAGAAGGGTTCACAGATCACTGGTCCGCCTGCTCCCTCTGACTTGGTCAATTATTTCTGAGAGCACCCACCTCCGACCCCCTAGGTGCCTGGGGACAGGCTATGTTCTTCCTCTCCCACTTCTTTGCTCTGCCAATATATCACTGCTTCTGTGCCCTTTGCCCTTGCAGTTTGAGTTCTCCCAGGACAGAAGCTAGGACAGAGTTTGGCCTGTAAGATGTTTAGAGCAGCCTCCAAATTCCCCTCAGCATTGCTGCTTTCAAGAGGAACTTTCTGAAGGGCTGGGAGACATAAAAAGGGAAGTGGGATGCAGTAGAGATACATTATAATTAATATTAGACTTGGCCACTCACAGGGGACACAGGACCAGGTGGCATGCCCTGGGGCCCTTACAGAGGCCTCAAGGTGTGGCTCCACCACGTGGGACCACTGTCCCCTGCACCAAGCCTTCTTGTCACGACCCACCCTCCCAAGACCAGGAGAGAAGAAAATGCGCTCTGCCGCAGCCCAGCACAAGGCC
>NW_007740458.1:2867-3085 GCF_000696425.1 Galeopterus variegatus | reverse complement strand
TCCTCTCCCACTTCTTTGCTCTGCCAATATATCACTGCTTCTGTGCCCTTTGCCCTTGCAGTTTGAGTTCTCCCAGGACAGAAGCTAGGACAGAGTTTGGCCTTTAAGATGTTTATTAGAGATCAACACCAGTAAAAGGAAGGAAAGGAAGAGGACGGGGCTCAAGAAGAGCTTCAGTGCAGGTCCAGTAAAGCCTCTGCCAACCAGGTACGAAATCA
>NW_007740458.1:0-433 GCF_000696425.1 Galeopterus variegatus | reverse complement strand
TTGCAAAAATGTTGAAAAAAATGAGCAAGTAACAATGTATTGTAAGAATAATAATATTTGGTCAAGGAGTGCTTATTCTAGGAATATGAAAATGGCCCAATACCAATAAATCTATCATGTAATTCATTATATCAATTTATAAAACCACAGTATCAGATAAACAACTCTAAGAAGAAATTTAAATGGAAGGAGAGTATGTAAATATGATAAAGATGACCAAATATCGGGCTGAACCCGTGGCACACTTGGGAGAGTGCGGCGCTGGGAGCGCAGCAGTGCTCCCGCTGCGGGTTCGGATCCTATATAGGGATGACCGGTGCGCTCACAGCGCTTACTGGCTGAGCTCAGTGTGGCCGGTCTCAAAAAGGACAAAAAAAAAAAGATGAACAAATATCAATGGCAAACATCATAAACAATAAAATGAGAATGCTAT
>NW_007740457.1:28279-30020 GCF_000696425.1 Galeopterus variegatus | reverse complement strand
CAGGGACAGAGAGGTGACTGAGAAGGAGGAAAATAGGAAGGCTGGGGTTCAGGAAGGGAATTAGTCCCCCCTTCCCACCCCATTTTTGTTTGTTTGTTTGTTAAACTAATAGATTTTATTTTTTTAGAGCAGTTTTAGATTAAAGAAAAACTAAACAGAAAGTATGAAGAGGTCCCATCTACCCTCCCTCCCCGCGACCAACAGTTCCCTTACTACTCACATCTTGCACTGGTGTGGTCCATCTGTTGCAAGTGATGAACCAGTATCAATATGTCACTATTAACTAAAGCTCATAGTTTGCATTAGGGTTCACTCTTTCTATTATACAGTTCTATGGGTTTTGACATGTGTATGACATGCATTCACCATTGCAGCGTCACACAGAAGAGACCCACTGCCAGAAATGTCCCCTGAGCTCCACCTATTCATCCTTCCCTCCCTCCCCCCAGTCCCTGGCAACTGCTGATATGTTTACTGTCTCTGTAGTTTTGTCTTTCCTGCAATGTCATATAGTTGGAATTATACAGTACGTAGCCTTTGCTGACTGGCTTTTTTCACTTAGTAATATACATTTAAGTTTCCTCTACGTCTTTTCATGGCTTGACAGCTAATTTCTTTTTAAATCACTGAATAATATTTCCTTGTATGGATATACCACCATTTGTCCACCCATTCACCTATTAAGAGGACATTTTGGGTGTTTCTATTGTTTCTGGTGCTTGGCAACTGTGAATAAAGTTGTTATAAACATTTGTGTGCAGGATTTTGTGTGGATGTAAGTTTCAACTCATTTGGGGAAATACCTAGGAGCTCCATTGCTACATCTTATGGTAGGGATATGTCTGGTTTTATGATAGCTTCCAAACTGTCTTCCAAAGTGGCTGTATCTACCAGCAAGGAATGAGAGTTCCTGTTGCTCCACATCCTTGTCAGCATTTAGTGTTGTCAGTGTTTTGGATTTTAGCCATTTGACTAAGTGTATCGTGTAGTGTCTCATTGCTGTTTTAATTTACAATGCCCTAATGACTTAAGATATGGAGCATCTTTTCATAAGTTTATTTGCTGACTATACAGGTCCATACCATGGACTATTTTCCAATAATAAAAAGAAATAGGCTATCAAGCCACAAAAAGACAGGAAGGAGTCTTAAATGCTTTTTCTTTGGTGAGGTGTCTGTTCAGATCTTTTGCCTGTTTTTTAATTGAGTTGTTTGTTTTGTTATTGTTGAATTGGAAGACTTCTTTGTATATTTTTTGGTACAAGTCCTTTATCACATATGTGCTTTGCAAACATTTTCTCCCAGTGTATGGCTTGTCTTTTCACTCTCCTAACCATCTTTTTAATTTTTTTTGGCTAATGAAAGTTTTCAGAGTGGAAGGTGTGGGAATATTGGAGGTGGAAAGAAAGGGGGTTATAAGGAGTGCTAGGGTTATGAATTAGATTCACTTTAATTTCCTTTGAGAGATATGAGGAAAAAATGAAATTCTTTTTTAATCTTAATATTAATTTTTTTTCTTCTTATTTGAAAGGGCCATCCCTCAGAGGGGCCACCAGCTGGGTCTACAGCCTCAACAGGGTTGCACATCTATTGGAAAATGGACCATGGCCTGCGTGTCTATTCATGTGTCTGTCTCTCTCTCCAGACTGTGACATTCTAGAGGGCAGGGACTTGCCTTATCCACTGTTTCCCCAGTGCCTGCTCTGCTGGCTGCTGCTTAATGGGCAAGTGTAAAATGTTGA
>NW_007740457.1:13987-27830 GCF_000696425.1 Galeopterus variegatus | reverse complement strand
TTTAATTTCCTTTGAGAGATATGAGGAAAAAATGAAATTCTTTTTTAATCTTAATATTAATATTTTTTTCCTTCTTATTTGAAAGGGCCATCCCTCAGAGGGGCCACCAGCTGGGTCTACAGCCTCAACAGGGTTGCACATCTATTGGAAAATGGACCATGGTCTGCGTGTCTATTCATGTGTCTGTCTCTCTCCCCAGACTGTGACATTCTAGAGGGCAGGGACTTGCCTTATTCACTGTTTCCCCAGTGCCTGCTCTGCTGGCTGCTGCTTAATGGGCAAGTGTAAAATGTTGAAAGAAGGACAACTTTAACAAGAGTAAAACCAAACATGTCATATTCTCTCTGTGCCTGCACCTCCCTCAGGCTTTCCTAGACTAACCTGAAAAAAGTTCCAAAGCTTAGCACCCAACTGAGCATCCGTCTCCCTCTCAGCATGCCCAGTCTGTCCCTAAGTCTGCAGGTCAGCTCATTCTCTGCAGCTCATCTCTCTGCCCCTCCCTCAGCTGGTGCAATTGTTTCCCAGTTGAACTCTTCCAAAGTTATTCTACACAGGAACCAGGGGAAACTAGAAGAAAATGGAATCAGGATCTGAATCCAAAAGAAAGAAAGAAAAATTAAATCAAAACATCACACAAAAATGTTGAAAAGCAGAATGCATAAAAAGGTAAGGGATGAAGAAGTATTTATGTGTATATACATTGGCATTTTAGGAAAATCAATGGATTTGGAATAAAAAAATTCTAATCTCAATCAAAAACTTTGTCCTTGAGCAAGTTACTCTCTCAGATCTCAGATTTTACATCAGTAAAAAGGGCAAACTGGCCATTTGACTTCCAAAGGCCTTTCCATATCTTATTTTTTTCAGAAACAGCAGCAGTTTCTGTTCCTTCTAGAAGGCAGCTGCATCATTTTAAAAGAAACCAAAATAGTTTTTGTTTTTCCTAAGCAATCCCTAGAGCTGCCACTAGATGGCAGAATGAGACTGTGATTAGCTGCGTCAGGGACGCTGCAGATCTGTATGCAGCGGAGGCAGCCCCAAGCTAGCAAGCCATAGCCTGGAGGCATCTGATTAATAATAGGGAGGTAATTATCTTTACACAAGTCCGATTGCAGCTCTGTTGTAGCCTAGCTGTTAAATTAAACTGCACAAATAAATATGCTGGCCAATTCTGCCTCCCCAGCAGTCCCCACCCACGGTGGCTTCCAAGCTTATTAACATATCAAAACACAAACTCAACTCTCTCACCTCCCTTCATTTTCATAACAAAAGAGGCCCCCTTTCATCTCCCCAGCAACCCAATCTGTATTTAAATAGCTCTGTGAAGACTGATAACATTATTACTTTATTTCCCCTCGTCTAGCCCTGGGGATATCTCCAATCTGTTTCCTCAGGAAACTGGATGGATGTGTTTTATTAAGAAGACGAATCACATGCCACCAGCCCCAGCTGCCTTAAGCTTGTGGTTGGGTGGAGGTAGGAAGGGGAACACGCAGGAAGCCCCCTCTCCTGAAGACTCCAGAAATCACAGATTAGTCCTGCTGTGTCCCTAGACCAATCAGACAATACATGATGTCTCCATGAGCTTGGGCCAAAATGAAGCAAACAAAAAAATGAAAAACAAAAACCAAACAAAATCTGACATCCGGATGCACGCCTCATGGTGTGGGGTCATGGGCACTGGTTGGAGTTATTAACTGTAGGGCCCTGGGCACTAAGCCATTTTAGGAGTTGAGGGTTCTTAGAGAGCGTCTCACGCCAGGCTCCAGAGTCTGCCGAGGGCACTTAATTCATTTTGCTGAATGTCGTGGGCATGAGCACATCTGTGAAAAGCATCCATTGTTTTCATCAGGTTCTTAAGCCATAAGAACCACCGTCTTCAGAGCCTTGCAATCTGTTCATTTAAGGATGAAAAACCAAAGTCCAGGGAAGAGGAGGAGGTTGCCCGGGGTCCCAGAGAGAGTCCTCTGCAGAGTGAGACAAAGATTCTCTGGGTCTCCTGACCATATGTAATCTACTCTCACTTAACCTTCTGGAGCCTCAGTTTCCCCCTCAGGAACTCTGAAGACTCACACATCAAAACCACGTTCCCTAGACCTAGCACCATGCCTGCTGCAGAACAGGTATGCAGGTGAGCGACTAAGTGAGGGAATGTATGAAAAACTGGAAAGAGGCTGCTTAGATTAAAGAGAGAGACTGGTACCCACACTGGTCCTTAACTGAGGATGGAACATAATGCAACCCAGCGAGGGGTGGCATGGGAGGAGGGTCCTGGCATACCTGAGGCACACCTGCACTACAGAATTCAAGTTGGCAGCACTGGATATTTCAGGGGGCCCCCAAACCCTGCACCTGCCAATCGCCCTCTTTCTTCAATCCACACTGGCTCAGGATTGGCTCAGAAGTGGGGACAGTCCTGAACACAGAGGGGCAGGGCAAGAGGATGGAGAAAGCAGGGCAGCGTTGACCACGACGGGGTGTAGGCCGCTAGGCGCTGCGTTAGGCTCTGGCGTGCTGGAAAGAGATGCCAGTCATCCCCTTCCCCCTCAGGTAACCAACAGTCTGGCAGGGACGATAAGCCCACCCAGTGACAACCCTGTGGTATGGGAGGGAGCCCGAGAGACGGAGAAGCCCTGAGCCTGGAACAGATGGGGGCAGCCAGCTCACGATTTGTGCCTGGGAACTGGTCTTCCCGATTGGACGGCGAAAAGCTTCACTTCACAGTGAGATCCATGTTAGAGACTTCTAGGCCCCCAGGTGTGGAAAGGAGGAGCAGGGGCTTAACTGGTAAAAGCACCCCACCCCAAGTCCGAGGAGCCTGCACCTCGACTCCTCTGGGCACATCTTTGTGCTCCGCAGAGAGAACGCCTCCTTTCTGCCCTCTGTAGAGGACACGGGTCGGACTAGGCAAAGGTGAGGTTCTTGGGGGGAGCAAGAGAAGGCACCTGGAGAAGGAGGGGCCCTGCCTTCCCAGCACAGGGGGAGGTAGAGCAGAGAACCAGGAGCGTGGCAGAAAGGACTCCCCAGGAGGAAGAATCGCGTCCTTCCTGCTGGAGTCTCAGAGTTCCCGAGGTGGCATCGCTCTTGCTACCCCACCCTGGGTCTCTCTGGGGACACGCTGCTTCCCCTTCCTGCTCACCTGCCCAGGACGCAGAGGAGAGAGTGGGAGCGCGGGGGGAGCCAGCTTGCTCGCTCCTACCTCTGCAGAGAGCACCCAGAGGGGCACAGGATGTGCCCTGGGCCCCAGGCTTTGCTGCTGCCACTCGGCCTGTTTTGCCCTGAAGAGAGGGCTGGAGAGATGTCTCCATGGGCTCTGGGGACTGTCCCCACCCAGGGCTTCCTTCTGCTCCTTTGCACCTGAGCTCCTCAGTGGCTCGTGCATTTCTGCATTCCACAGATATTAATTAAAAGTCAATTATTGTGCACAGAGTATTACACTAATCACTTAAGAGGCACACAAAGGAAGAAAAGGACATGATAAAGCCTTATATTTACCATCCTTGAGTCCTAGAGCCATAAGGCAGCTCAGAGATTGCGAAGCAGCTTCCATCTCTCAGGTGTCCAGAAGGTGCGGGATCTGGAAGTGACCTCAGGGCGTCATCCCACGGTCTCATCTTATAGATGGGGAAACAGAGTCCGGGAGTGGCAGTAGCCCGCCAGCCCCCACCCCACCCGCAGGCGAGTTAGTGAACTGGGGTCCTAGTTTCTACGTTTTCTTTCATATCAGGCAGCCCTCCTTAAAAATAATGAACTTTTTATTATTCAGGATTCATTCTTCCAACAGCCCTGTGGGGTAGGACTGTGCCCTGTCCCCTTTTACAGAGCCTGAGCCTGAGGCCAAGGAGTTTCTGTGAATGGTTCAGGGTGCAGGCCAGGTCCCCCACACTGGACAGGAAAGGTGAGGGAAGAGGTGAAAGGCCTGGAGTTTGGGCTCAGAGATTCCAGAGCTCCGGACCTGGGAGTCTGTGCAGTCTGAGTGGGAGCAGTTCAAGAGGAGCACTCAGGGGAAGCTGCAGAGCAGCAGGCAGGGGCCATGGGAGCTGCGGAGGTGGATGGCTGCAAGGGCAAGAGAGGAGAGGAGCTGCCCAGGAGCTTGGCCATCAGAGGGTGGGCTTGCAGTGACACTGAGAGGGTTCAAGGGTGGGCTTTGCAGTTAGTCCAAGGGGGTTCAAAGCCCAACTCCATTGCGTTCAAGGTGTGTGCATTCTGCCAAGATACTTAATCTCCTGAGACTTGACTTCTTCATCTGTGAAATGGGAATAATATCAGTACCTTCTCCTTAAGGTTCGTGAGGGCCACAGGAGAACTCAGAATGTCTGGCTCGTGTTAAACACTCGGTAAACACTGGCTTGTTTCATTAAAACCAAAGCAACTTGAAGATGATGTCAGAGAACAGGGTTGAGGCAAAGCCCACCTGTCAGAAGCTGGTATCAGGGACCACAGGGCAGTGTCCTGAAGACCCTGCTGTCATGGGGGAGGAGAGGGAGGTTTAGTGCAGGCTCTGCCACGGTCCAGGCCTGTGGTCTTGGGGAAGTCACTCCCTCCCTGGACTTTACTTTCTTCATCTATATGTGAGGGGTTGGCCTAGACGCTCCCTTGGGATGCTTTCAAATCACACTATATGGGTTCCATGGGGAGAAAAATAGAAATTGGGGAGAATCTGAGAAAAGGGTGACATGTCTTAACAGCAGCAGTGGGAAGCAGGAGCAGCATGATCATTGTCCCATCCAGAGATGAAGGGAGTGAAGCTATTGTGGACAAAGTGCAGCAAAGATGCACAGACATATCAGTGGGGCTGAGGGGACAAGCATTGGTGTCATGTGGCCTGCAGGAGAGCAGAGAGTCATAATAAAACTGTGTCTATAACACAGTTTACAGAGCACATTCACAATCACATTTACAATCACATTCACAAATTCATGTGCCGTACACAAGGACTCTGTGAGACAGACCAAATAGGATTATTTTGCCCATTTCACAGAGTAGAACACCACTGTCAGGTTGGTGTGTTCTGTCTTTATTTTTATTTAACCTAAAGATTTTTCTTAGTCCCTTTGTGATTTATTTTTTCACCCATTGGTTATTGAGTATTTTGCTGTTTACTTTTTACATATTTGTGAATTTCCCAAATTTTTTCTGTTATTAATTTCTACTTTCATCCCCGTGTAATTGGTGAACATGCTTTATACAACTTCAACCGTTTTAAATTTCTCAAGGCTTGTTTTATGGCCTAGCATACGGTCTATAATGGAGAAAGTTCCATGGGCACTTAAGAAAATTGTATATTCTGCTGTCACTGAATGCTCTATAGAGGTCTGTTAGGACTAATTTGTGTATAGTGTTGTTCAAGTCTTCTATTTCCCTGTTAATCTTCTGTTAAATTCTATCCATTACTGAAACTGTTGTATTGAAGTCTCCAACTATTATTGTTGAATCATCTATCTCTCTGTTAAATTTTATCAGATTTTGCTACATATTTTACAATGACATTTTATAATGATAACATTTTTTGTTTTACAGTCTCTTTTGTCAGATTTTCATGTAGCCACTCTCATGTTCTTATGCTCGCTGTTTGCATGATGTATCTTTCTCTATTCTTTTACTTTTAACATATTTGTATCTTTACATCTAAAGTGGGTTTCCTATAGACAGTATATAGATGGATCTTGTTTTTTATTTAGTCTGACAATCTCTGCCTTTTCATTGGATTGTTTAATCCATTTACCTTTAATGTTATTGATATAATTAGATTGACATCTGCCATTTTACTTTTTGTTTTCTAAGTGTCTCATGTGGGGTTTTTTTCTTCTATTTCTTTTTCACTGCTATCTTTTGCTCTAGGTGAATTTTTTTAGTATAGCATTTTAATTTCTTTAGTGTTTTTTTTTTTCTGCAATATATTTTTTACTTATTTTCTTAGTGGTTGCTCTAGGGCTTACCATATATATCTTAGCTTATCAGAATCTATTTCAGATTTATAGTAACAATACCAGTGAAATATAGAAATGTTACTTCTATATAGCTCTGTTTCCTCTTCACCCCTTTTGTTCTGTTATTGTTATTACATCTAGGTATGTTACAATATATTGTTATAATTATTACTTTATATAATTTTATTTCTATTAAAGAAGCTGAGAAAAGAAAAAAGAACAAGTATATATTTATGAAGTTTGTTGTATTGACCTTATTACTTATCATTTCTGGTTTTCTTCATGTGTTTCTTTGGATTCAAGTTACCATTTGATGTCATTTCTTTACTTTAGTACCACTTTGCTCCTGTTACCAAACCCACGTCTGGATGCCCACTGCCAAACAGAAACAAATGATTTAAAAGTCAAATGTTGGTGAAAAGGAAAGGCAGCTTTACTCAGGACTGTTAACCTGAAGGAAATGTTAGGCTAACCCATCTCCAAGGCTCACATGTATCAAGGTTTCTTAAGGAGGCAGTGAAGGGAATAGAAAGCAGGAGCGGGAGACGTGAGCTGCGAGGGCCACGTGTAAGCAGACAGGTGTGAGTTCTCATCAAGGCTCCATCTGGCTCTTGTTCTCTTTCTTAATGTTGTCTTAGGGTCCTGCAGGATTTTGATTTGCTTCAGGGTGGAATCAGCATAGCTTTGTCGATGTCTTCTTTGGTTTCTAAGGGTCTGAAAAACAGCTCTGCGCTTATATAATATCATCCTGCCCAGCAACCAAAGTTCAAAACGTCAAGTAACCACAGGAAAAGAGGGAACTCAGATAAACACATGTTAAGGAAAAAAACTGCGTCTTTCAAAATTTCTCTAAACCCAATGTGGTTTTAGGTCCCAACATGGCTTCAGTCCTTCTCACTATAACACTCCTGTCTACCTCCTCTGTGTGGTTATTGTCGAATATATTATGCATCTGTATATTATAGGCCTAGCAATACAATTATGTACGTATTATTTTATAAAATTTATTTTAAATCAATTAAGAGAAAAAACATGCATCTATACTTTATTTTATAATTACAAACTTACCTTTGCAGCTGGTGTTCTTTCTTTTCTTTCTTTTTATTTTATTTTATTTTATTTTTTTTTGTATATGGATTTGAATTTCCATCTGGGTTTATTTGCTTTCAACATGAAGCACTTGCTTTAGTGTTTTTTATAAGATGAGCCTAGTAATAAATTCTCTCAGTTTTTATTTATTTGTAAATGCTTTTATTTTATGTTTATTTTTGAAAAAAAATTTTTCTGGATATAAGATTTTTGATTGAAAGTTTTTTTTTCCTTTCTGCCCTTTGCATATGCCATCCCACTGCTTTTTGACCTCCATTGTTTCTGATAAGAATTCAGCTGTTAATCTCATTGGGATTCCCTTTTATGTGATGTTTCATTTTTTTCCTGCTGCTTTCAAGATTTTCTTTTTGTTTTTGGCTTCCAGCATTTTTACTATGATGTATCTAGGTGTGGAACTCTTTGCATTTATTTTACTTGGAGTTTGTTGAGCTTTGTAGATGTGTACATTAATGTTTCTGAGCAAATTTGGGATGTTTCCAGCCATTATTTTTTTGGAATTTTTTTCGCTCCTGTCTCTTGCCATTAAGTATATGTTGTACACTTAAAGGATCCCATATTTCCTTGGGGCTCTGCTAATTTTTCTTTGTTCTATTTTCTCTCTGTTCTTTGAATTGCATGATTTCTATTGATCTATCCTGAAGTTCAGATTTTTTTCTTCTGCCCACTTAAATCTACTGTTAAACCCTGCTAATAATTTTTTATTTTCATTGATTTAGTTTTCAACTTCAGAATTTCCACTTGGTTCTTTTATTTATAATTTTTACCTCTTTATTGGTATATTCCATTTCATGAAATATTTCTTTACTTATATAAGCATGGGTTCCTTTACTTCTTTGAACATATGGCTGCTTTGAAGTCTTTGTTTGTGAAATCTGACATCTGGTTCCCTTCACAGGCAATTTTGTTTCCTGGTTTTTTCCTTGGGTATGGGACACACATTCCTGGTTTTTATATTTGTTTGCTTTTTGTGTTTTTTTTTTTCCTTTTTTTGTATATCTTATAATTTTGTGTTAAAAATTTGATGCCTTAGGTAACATATTTTAGCAGCTCACAATACTGATTCCCCTCCTCCTCCAGGTTTTGTTTTGTTGTTGTTTTATTGCTTAATTGTTTTGTGACTGGCTAGACACATTTTAGCCAAGTCTATTCCCCTTGCATGTTAAGCCTTTGGTGTTGCCCCTCAGTGGGCTAGGTCACCCTAGATGGCAGTAGTTTTAGCGAAGCTCTCTTTGAATGCCTTTTTATCTGATCTCTCTATTAAGCTATCTGTCTTATTTTGTATTATACCCAGTTCCTAAGCTCTACTAATTACTGGCTACTTGCTTTATTGTTTCCAACAATTCCTTGGGGGCATAAATTACTCAGCAGTTTGATTCAATTAAATTTGGGAAGGAGTAGTTTTTGAGGCCAGTCTTTGAGGTTTGCTCTGACTCCAGCAGAGTGTTTCTTATCTGTCTCTTTCCCTGGTGAGCTGACTGGACTATGGTTAAGCTCCCTGCTCTTAATAAGAAGAGTTATTGTTTTTAAGAATACCCTTAGTCTTGAACTTCCCAACACTCTGTTTCAAATAAAGTCAGTTCTTTTGGTGAGAGCTTTGGAGTTCTGTTTTCTTGTGGACCGCCTCTGCCCTAGGCAAAATTTCTGAGCTGCTACTCTGGGCACTGGGCAGGATGACAGCCTCTGGTCTTCTCAGCATGGAATCTTTGTCCTATAAATGAGCTGGGGCTAGGGTAGCAGGACTCCAGTGTTCTCAGCCTGCTGTACCTGGGGTAAAGACTCTGTCCTATGGGTGGAGGCTGGATGGAGGAAGGGAGCCCTGATCTCTCAGCCACACTCATTAGAAATTTAGCTTCTTCAACTTGGAATTAGAAGAGATGAGAAACACTACTGGGATGCCTTTCACAGTGTGGTATGCTGTGTTAGTCAGGGTTCTCCAGAGAATATCAAATATATGTGTATATTTTTGATATTTTTGATATATATTTATTTGATTCATATGGTAATGGAGGCTGGAAAGTCCAAAATCTGCAAGGTGAGACAGCAGGCTGGAGACCCAGGGGAGAGCGGGTGCTGCAGTTCAAGTTCAAAGGTTACCAGTTGAAGACCCCCAAAAAAGCCAATGCTGTGGTTCAAATCCAGAGGCTGGCTGCTCCAGAATTGTCTGTTGCTTGGTGGAGGTTAATCTTTTGTTCTATCCAGGTCTTCTAATGATTGAATGTGACCCACCTACATTATAGAAGAAAATCTACTAAAAGTCTGCCAATTTAAATGTTAATCTCATCCAAGTATACCCTCATAGAAACATCCAGAATAATGCTTGAACACATCTGGGCACTGTTCTCAACCAGGATGACTCATAAAATTAACCATCACATGTGGTAACCCATGCTTGGGACCTGGGAAGAGAGGGAGTCTTGTCTCCTTGGCCACACCTACCCGCAGTGGAGCTTCCATCATGCTGAGCCGGGGGGTGGGGTAGGTGGGGTAGAAGATAAGGAGCAGGCTGTGACTCAAATGCCACAGACCCTCACTGTTCCTGCCACATTTCAGTAGATCTTTGTGAATGTTTCTTTATTCGCTGTAAGCCCTTGGGACAATTTCCAGAGACTTTAAATGGCTTAATTTAGTTGTTTTTTGTTTTTTGTTTTTTTAGTAGTTTCACAAGTTTTGATGGGTCGTGGACCTGCAGAGCTCCTCACACCAGCGTTGGACTGCTAAGTCCAGGGTTCTTTCCAGTAGCAGGGAGAGGCTTGTAACTGGACCAGTCAGGAAGATAACAGGTGAAGAAGGCAAGAGCTGGAAAGTACACGCTAGCAGCAGGAGATGGGCAAGTTAGCAGGATTTACTAACAGCAGCTGGGAAGAATGTGTAGAATAGCATTTTCATCAGAAAATTGCTGGGGAATGGGGACAGCACACATCAGTACCAGATATTCTTCCCAGCCTTACCCAGAAAGCCAACAGAATTCAGCATAAGCCATGCCAGCCTGTTCCCAGGCATGATGTGTGTGCCGGGGCTGATAGGGATGGTGGCCAGGGTGATTCATATGACCGTCTGATCAAAAGCGATTTCCAGTGTCCTCAGTTGTGGCCAATGAACACCAGACCCGAGTATGCCTGGGGACAGCTATGTTCTGAACCACTGTGTTCATTTCCCAGATACTGATCTCCAAGGAGTGTTCTGTGTGAAATCACAGCCTACATGCTGGAGTCATTTCTTGCCTCGGTCTGTTCATTTACCCATCCACCCATCTATCTGCACATCAACCTACTTTGAAATTTACTCTGTGCAGCCACATTACAGAAAACACTGGTTAAGTATGTCTCTGCCTCTCAAGCCCCCTCCATAGGAGCTCAAAATGTCTACAGGCCAACTCTGGTACACTACGATAGGGCCAGCAAGAGAGAACACAGGGCTCATGTGTGCTCTCCCAGTCGGGAAGTGGGGACCAAAGAATTCTGCCTCAACTGCTTCTGAGGATAAGCAGGAATCAGCTGACCAGCTTGAAAAGGGTGGGGAGACATTCTAGGTAGTGAGAATCACCTGTGTTAGAGCAGCATCTGTGGCCAAGACATAGTGGGCAGCTGCAGTCTGCCCTTACGGCTGGGGAAAGGGACAAGTGGGGAGGGAACAGAGATGAGGCCATGGAGAAGAAGGGGCAAATTCCGTTCTTGCTTTCTCAGGTCCACTTTGATCAGAACACATAGAACAACCTGGTCTTCAACTGGTCTTCACACCTTCTCTGCCATGCTCAAGCAAGGACTATTTCCAGGCCCCACTTCTCCCGGAGTCCCTGGGAATCAGCAGGCACCTGGATGGCCTCAGTGTCAAGTTGGGCCCAGTCATCTGACCATTGGCCCTTCCCATGGTGTGATGACAGCCCTGATGTTCTCCCTCATTGCACGAGCTCCGGCCAGCTTCCCCTCCCAACTGCCAGGCCACCCAACTGAGGATTCCTGGCTCAGCTCATCTCTGTCCATCAGCCACACAGATCTCCTGTTCCAGACTCTTGCAGGGCATCTGGGCCTGATAGCTTCAGGGGCTGTCCGAACATCAGCAAGAATCAGTGCTGCAGCCTGCCTGGGGGCTTATGTGGTTATGTCTGAGTAGAGCAGGAGAAAATTGTATTGTCTGTCACTGTCAGTGATATCGATGGCAAACACAAACATTTTAGAAGCTGAGATGGATAACTCACCACCAGCAGGATCCAGATGCTGCTCGGTGCCTGCCCAGGGTCCCGGAGACTCTTCCATCAC
Source organism: Galeopterus variegatus (assembly GCF_000696425.1). Classification (NCBI taxonomy): domain Eukaryota; kingdom Metazoa; phylum Chordata; class Mammalia; order Dermoptera; family Cynocephalidae; genus Galeopterus; species Galeopterus variegatus. The sequence goes on along the minus strand of NW_007740457.1, from coordinate 16,534 downwards.
CCCAGCATCAGTACTGTCTTATCTTTATGTCCCCTGGAAATCTCTGGGGTGTCGAGTTTTGAATCTGCCTTCCACTGAACCCTGCGGCCCAGCAGGGAAGAGGCCCAAACAGCAGGCTCAGATGTGTAAAGCACTTCAGCATTCATGTATCCTTTACCACCTCATCCCATCTGACCTTCCTATCAGTCCTGTGCAGCAGGCACAGTGAATATTGACATCCCCATTGCACGGATGAGGAACATAGCACCTCAAGACAGTCAGTGATGTGCAGCCATTAGCAGGAGGATTGAAAATCAAACCAGATATTCTGAGTCCCAGAAGAAAATGCTTTCCAACTTACTAGTGCCTCTTGGTCTAACAAGGGAACCAGGAAACTTAGGCAAAAGAAAGAAAATGGAGGGGCCTGGAGACCCTGAGCAGTCACTGTCTATGCCTGTCCCTTATGCCCTTGACCTGTGGGAAGCCCTTTCAACAGCTCTGTGCATTCCTGAGACTTCCCAGGTATACCTGACCAAGCACTTTCTCCAGCTACCTGCACACAGGTAACAGCCAAGAGAGGGACCCTTGGAGTATTGGGGGGATCTAAATTCAGACAGTGAGGTATCTCCTTGTTCCTCACAATAATCTTGTTGAAGGGACAATAGCAGCTATATTTTCAGAGAAGCTAACAGAGGCTTAGAGAGGTAGCTTCATTTTTTCCACCTCCTCAGTCCCATCTGGTCCCAGAACCATGCCCCACACTCCACTGTAGGGGCTAAACCATAAGCTGCTGGGTCTCCACAGGAGAATTTGACGGGCTAATTAAAAGGCATTCTTGGAATTACTCTGTGCAGAGCATCTTTTCCTTATTCTGCCTTGAAATAGGAGGGAAAGATCTGTTCCCAGCCCACACTTCCTGTCTCATGTCCAATATCTTTGCTACTTGTCCTTGCATAGCCAAAATGTATGTCACAAGACTTGGGTCTTTAGGTGGCAGAGCTTCCACTACTGCAAAAATACTTTGCTCTTTTGTCTCTACATATTTTAATCCATTCTTCAAGGCTTAGGTTGAACTTGGCTGCCACCTTCAAATCCTCACTCTCCTCCCTGCCTGTGGGCTCCCACAGCTATTATCTGACTGTCCCTCTCTTCTGTCTTTTTTTTTTTTCCTTCCATTTTCTATCCTGTTAATGTGGTCATGGCACACATGTCTTATCCCTCTCCGAGCTCGGGGTTCTGGTCATTTTTGTATCCCCTTCAATGTCTTCCACGGTGATACTCACTGGATGCCCCTTGGAAGCTCCCAATGAGTGGAGCAGGTCAAGTGCAGCTTGTAATCTTCATTGGAGTCATCTGTATTGAAGCTTTAGCTCATCCTGGGATATTGGAATTCACTACACCATCACTGAGTACTATGTCTGAACTGCTGTTCCACCGGCTGTCATTCACTGTGTGTTTCAAATATGGCAGGAGCTGTTGTTGCTCTTGCTAAGTCTTTTAAAGTCATTTTATTACATTCTTCTCAAGTGTCAATGCCATGGGTCAAATGTGTCCCCCAGAAGTTCATGTATTAGAAACTCGATCTCCATTGTAACAGTGTTAAGCGAGTGGGAAATCCAATTATGGAATTTGAAAGGTAGGGCCTTGGAGAAGTGATTAGATTCTGAGGACCATGTCCTAGTGAACGGATTTATCCATTCATGGAATGATGGATTGATGGCTTCATGGATGGTCACGGGCCTGGTTCTGATAGCTTTATAAGACGACCAAGTGAAAAGGTTAACTCTCTCTCGCTCAGTCCATTGTCACCATGTGACACCCCATTCACCATGGGACTCTTTAGAGTTCCCATCAAGAAAAAGGCACTCGCCAGATATGGTCCCTGAACTTAGAACCAGCCTCTGAAACTGTAAGAAATACATTTTATTTCTTTATAAATCACTTAGTTTCAGGTATCATGTTATAGGCAACAGACACAGGCGAATACAGTCTACAGCAAGTTTATAGGTGGAAGAGCCAAGGCATAGGAGATGTGTCTAAGGCCATGCATAGCAGTGACAGAGCCGAGACTTGAATCCAGATTTTCTTGGCTTCAAAACACGTGCCGTTAACTTCACCCTTTGAAAGATGTTGATGATCAAGGCTGACTCTGAGACCCTCCCGTGGTTTAACCAATGGATCCCTTTAGTCTCCATTTACTCATTTGTCATATGAACTGTGACAACTGTCTAACCTTTTGGGCCCCCTNAGTCTCCATTTACTCATTTGTCATATGAACTGTGACAACTGTCTAACCTTTTGGGCCCCCTGGTTCTTCATCATGAAACAGAGCATTTCATCTTGGAAGTTCTATTCTCTTTGAACTCACCACCATGGTACTGTAATTCTGTCAACTTTATGGCTTTCTGCTGGAACTAGGACAATTCTTCCCACCTTAGATGTGAGCAAGCCAGGAAAAGAGGACCAAAGAAGTTAAAGAATGCTCTTGGTCTTTCCCTTCTCAGAAACTTCAGTAACTTCCAGGACTGGGTCATGTCTGCCTGGTGTGCAAACAACGGGTCAAGGAAA
>NW_007740457.1:11146-12067 GCF_000696425.1 Galeopterus variegatus | reverse complement strand
GCTGTCTAATGATTCAATAATCCAACAGAGGTGTGGGCTCTCCTACAGGTTGGCGAATTTTCCACCATCAGCCATGAATAAGAAGAGGTCAAGTGGACAAAGCAGGGGTTCCTGCCTCGGGTAGGAATATGCACCAGATGTTTTCTCAAGCGGAGATTCCAGAAGTAAGGTCCACATGCTGCCGGTGGTCTGAGAAGAACTATCTGGTTTGCCACAAAATACCAGCCTTTCCTTTTGCTCTGATAGGCTAATAATCTCAGTTTCTTAGGCACCTAGTTTTATGTCCTAGGTGAAATTACCAGTAACTGAACCAGCAAGCTAATAATGCTTACCAACTATTTGTTTCCTCGTTTCCTATTTTGTTCATCTCAATTTTTTTACTGAGTTCTTTTTCCCACCCTCCTCTGGAAAGTTGGAATGGGTAGGAGAGGTGGGGTTGCTTGCCATGTCCAGTTGGACTGTAGTCTAAAGAGTTTGCAAATTCCTACTTACAAGTTACTTTTAAATTTAACTGGGACTTTTGTGCATTTTCAAAACAAATTACCCCTTCCCTGACCTGGGTAGACTGGACACTGTGTGCAGGTGGGTGCCTTCCCATTGGTTTAGGAATCTGCTCAATGAGAACAGCCACCATTTTTTGAGCAAATACTGTATTCTGCACTGTTAGAGGTGCTTTACACACGGGCTTTCTTTTACTGCTCACAACCCAATGAGTGAAGCACTCTTTATATCCCCATTTAAAATTAGAAAACTGAGAATCACAGAAGTTCAGTAAAACTGTAACCTGCCTCAGTTTACAATTAGTAGTGGGCTAAATTGGGATTTAGATCCAGAAGAAAAATTCTAAAAATTTCCCTAATTGGTGGAGTTTGGATGTGTTGTCCCCTCCAAAACTCATGTGGAAATTTGATCCCCAGTGTG
>NW_007740457.1:5634-6061 GCF_000696425.1 Galeopterus variegatus | reverse complement strand
TACTTGATCTCTCTCCAACACTCAATTCCATTCTAATGCAGGGCTCCAAATGATGTTTTAATTCTCTCTACTATGAGGCACCCCTATGTCATCTGGCCTGAAAGCAAGAGATCCTCAGAAACTCTCACATGTCTACTCCCCAAGGGACACTTGAGAAAGGAACCACAAGTAGTTTTGATCCCCCCTAGTAAATCTCTGCTAGACATTTCCTCACACCTGGAGCACGGATGATGGTCTCTGGAGGTGTGAGAATATAAATAGGCTGTCTGTGCCTCATGCTATAAGCTCCCTTATTCACTCATTCACCCCACCAGCCCACTTCTATGGAGCACCTGAGCATCTGCTTTGATGCAGGCATTGAGTAGGTGCAAGGAGAGGAGAGAGGAAGGCATAGCATGCACCAAGATGAATACTAAAGATCCAGGAT
>NW_007740457.1:0-271 GCF_000696425.1 Galeopterus variegatus | reverse complement strand
AACTTTTTCCTAAAGTCCCCAGGTTTAACATTCCACTCAAAATTATACAGATTTATCCCATTAATCTCTCTCTATATTAAATCCTCAACTCCTTTTAATTACTTATTGATTAGCCCCAGGAAAAGTCTAGTGAGTAAAAGAGAAATTTGGATCAAACTTTGCAAACTCTGACTCTGGACTAATTTACCCCAAACCCTATTTCCTACCTTATACTTGATCTCTCTCCAACACTCAATTCCATTCTAATGCAGGGCTCCAAATGATGTTTTAA
>NW_007740456.1:0-30032 GCF_000696425.1 Galeopterus variegatus | reverse complement strand
ATTGATTTTTTAATATTGAACCAAGCTGACATTACTGGGATAAACTCCATTTGCTCATGGTAAAAAAAAATAAAAATAAAAATAAAAAAATAAAAGCAATCCACTAGTTATGTTCAAAATAATTTAGCTAAAGAGATTCGAAGTCTGGACTTTAGCACAAACAAAACTTGAAAAGAGATATGAACTAACCAGCTTTATTTATCAGTTTTTCCTTGTTATTTAAGCTGTAGAACAAAGAGAAAAAGTTAAAACAAATTTAAAGCAAACTGAGACTTTCATTATTCGAGCAATTTGAAAATAGTATCAAAAGTAATATGTAGGTTGCAAACTTGTAATGACTAGAAATGGACTATATAGCCTCTCTAACATTTTTCATCTTTAAAAAGCAATCAGGATTCAGGTGAGAAGAACCCATCATCCAAGAACTAATGTAATATCTGAGAGAGATGAAACCATCATGATAAATTAGAAGTAGTTCAACATCCATTTTCCTGCTATCTTCCCTCCAGGAGAAAGTAGACTCTCTGGAAAAGCTTACTGGTATTTTTTCTTCATGTGCTCCAGGAATTTAAAAGCCAATCATGATGTTTTCAAAATAAAGTACAAAGAAAGACACTTTTTTTTTTTTTTTTGCCTTGTTCCCAGTGGCAGACTTCTTGGATTCAAGACTCACAGAATTTACCAGAGATACGACAAATATAATTCTGTAGTTTTTAACAGAATGAGGTTCATCTTTCCACAATTTCCATGCAAAATTCTTTCTTTTCAATTTTTTTTAATTTTATCATTACACATTGTAAACATTTTTTGTGGCCCTTTACCAATTTCTCCCTAACTCTCCCTCCCCCTTTCCTACTGCTGGTGACCTCAGTTCCATGCTGTCCTCTTGAAAGTTCAAGGAATTATTGTGATTTTCATATCTTTCTTTCTTTCATTTCTGGTTTATTTATTGAAAAAAACAATTTGAATAGATGAATCTGGCAGAATTTCATCAGCTTGACTACATTTTTGGGTAAAAACTGGAGATGCAGAGACCACTTAAAGGGTAGAAGTTAATGAGACTCTGGGCTAGGTTGGTGACAGTGGAAATTGGATAGAGAGGAACTCAAGAGACATTTAAAAAGGAAGAATAGATGGAAGTTGGTGAGTAATGAGATGAAGGCAGAACAGGAGAAGAATAAGTCAGAGATGTCTCTGAAATCTTGAACCTGTGGAATGTGGGCAGTAGTGTTGCTACTATTCATAGAAATTTGGTAACTTGGGATGGATGTGGGGAGTGTAGGGCAAAATGAGCTCTCGTTTTGACCTATGGGGTTTGAGGTCATGGCAAGAATTCCATGGAGAAATATCTGATGGATGGTTGGAAAATAATGGCCCTGAATGTGAGTGACAGATAAGAGATGAAAGCCAAAGTTAAATCTGGAGAGTGTGATAGCCAAAGCCATAAAAATGGCTTAGCTTAGAGAAGCGAATCAAAGACATGACCAAGTACTGAAACTTGGGCAGTGCCTGAACTTTCAGGCAAGTGGAAAAAGAGGGTCCAGAGAAATAAGAGTCACAGAAATATAATTCTTCTTCTCCTCAAAAGATGCCGAGTCTTGAGAGAAGGTAGTTGGTTATTTAGCTTTTAAACTTCCCCCGCCCAACAATAACTAGCATAGTGCCTCATACACATCATGGGCATTCAATAAATGTTAAGTTATTCTAACATAAGCAAGCATGGGGAATTTTTGCTTCAAGCTGGCTTCCAGCTTGAACTTTGTCATAAATTCTTTGCAACCTAGCAGTAGCTGCTCTAAACTATCTTGCTGCATAGATTTCAAAGGGAAGGAAACTGGGCCTAAATAACTGAGTGTCCATCCTTGCTTTGACATTTAGTCAGCTGTATGTTCTCTAGCAAGTAACTGACCATCAGTATTTCTTGATTTCCTCATGTATCAAATGTATTAATGAGCTTATAGGATATTTTCCAAATCTGTTAAAATGATGAATATGACAGCAACTTAAAAATACAAACCACTGGGCTGGCCCGGTGGCACCCTGCTACAGTGCGCCGCTTGGGAGCGCGGTGGTGCTCCCGCCGAGGGTTCGGATCCCACATACAGACCGGTTCCCACTCACCGGCTGAGCGAGGTGTAGGCGCAACACCGAGGGTTGCGATCCTGTTGCCGGTCCCGGTCCAGTACAGGCGCGACACTGAGGGTTGCGATCCGTTGCCGGACACGAAAAAAGACCAAAAAAGGAAAGAAAAAAAAATACAAACCACCATCCAAAGGGTTTTGTTTAAAGTCCATTTGTTCCAGGAGATTAAAATACATAACAAAACTGATTGCATGTGGAAGGAGTAAGCCAGCTCCCTACACTACACCTCCAGGCCAGAGGCCTCACTCTAAGTCTCAGCAATCTCATTCTATTCCTAGGACCTGTCAGTGGGATCCAGGCCTCCTGTTGCCACTAGCCCTACAATACCTGTGTATGCCTTAATATGAATTCTGAAAGGAATAAAATATTTAAGAGTAGTACTTAAGAAGTATTTCTGTGAACACATTATATACATTTTTTCCTTAGCTGTTACTTTCATTATGCCCATTGATTCTTAAGATTAAATGCTAAGGATCAAAATCATTTTGACACCACGTTCTGAATGTAATACAATATTCTACTGCTCTGTCATAATGCCACTTTTCCAACCACAGATTTGATTATAATACAGATTCTTTCCCTAAAATATATAGATATCTACAATGCATGTGTCTCCCCCTCAAATACAAAGACCTAAGGTAACTAGATGTTTTGATTTGAGGGCCAGTGAGAAGAGCTTTCCCAGTTCAATTAAGTGCTAGCAAATTTCTGAGATATATTCATACTAATCGACCCTACAAAAGAAATAGATTTATGAGCCAGAATGCCAATTTGTTTACTTCCAGTGAGGAAATACAACTTCTAAGAAGTCTGATAGACTCATAGCAGGTAGTGACATACCCTCATCCCTTCAGAAAAGGCAATAAAAGAAACCATTTAACCTGATTAGTTAAATCCAGACATTTTAGATTTATTAACTTGTGTTACAATACTGGTGCTGAAACACCCTCAGATGACAACTACTTTGGTCTTTAAGAATTCTTCATAGGTTAGTAGAAAAGGCCACTATTTAGACATTAATTGCACTCCACAAAACTCTTCTATTCTGCTTCATCATTCTATCCCATCACAGTCTATCCAAATATGATCTCTCACATTTTGTTCCCCACCAGCCCTTCTTCTGGATTGGTGGTAGGAGTCGGTACATACTGGAGAAAAAAGAAAGAAAAATATTTAAAATTTTGAGGGAAGTTAGGGAAAGGCCCTTGTAGAAATAGGGAGAAGAGAGACAAAACAGAAGAGTAAGCATAGACCCCTGGACATTTAAACACATTGTTGATCTTCCTTTTGATGAATAAAATGTCATTATCTTATTTAGAGTTCTTGAGGAATCAGCACATCTCAGACATATACAAAGAACTCAAACAACTCAACAGTAAGAAAACAAGTAACCCAATTAAAAAATGGGCAATGGACCTGAATAGACTTTTCTCGTATGAAGACATACAAATAGCAAACAGACACATGAAAAAGTGCTCAGCATCACTCAGCATCAGGGAAATGCAAACCAAAACCACACTGAGATATCATCTCACCCCAGTTAGACTAGCTCTTATCAAAAAGACAGAGAATAACAAATGCTGGCAAGGATGTGGAGAAAGGGGAACACTCCTACACTGTCAGTGGGACTGTAAATTAGTGCGGCCATTATGGAAAATAGTATAGAAGTTTCTCAAACAACTACGGATAGAACTGTCATATCATCCAGCAATCCCACTGCTGGGTATATACGCAAAGTAATGGAAATCATCATGTTGAAGGGATACCTGCACTCCATATTTATCACAGCTGTATTCACAATAGCCAGGTGATGGAACCAACCTAAATGTCCCTCAACGGACTACCAGATAAGGAAAATGTGATACATATACACAATGTAATACTGCTCAGCCATAAGAAAGAATGAAATTGTGCCATTCGCAGCAACATGGATGAGCTTGGAGAAAATTATGTTAAGTGATATAAGCCAGGCACAGAAAGAGAAATGCCACATGTCCTTACTCATAAGTGGAAGCTAAAAAAGAAAAAGAGAGAGAGAAGAAAGAAAGGAAGAAGAAAATTTTCAAAAAAAGAGAATAGAACCATGGTTATTAGAGGTGGGAAAGGGGGAGGGGGAGAGGGGTTAGTGAAAAATTAGTTAAAGGTGACAAAGATTGATTATGTTTTGTAAACGAGTATACTAATTATCCTGATTTGATCACCACATATTGTACACATGTATTGATATTCAGTTCTGTACCCCACAAATATATGTAATCATGTTTCAACAACAAAAAATGCCAAAAAAAATATGCTACTAACATTCTGTGAGTATGTGCATATCCTTCCCTGGATGTAGTAAATCCCTCTTTCATTCCCTGGAAACAGCTATTATGCTCACTAAATCTATAAGCATAAAAGTAAAAAGAAAATAAATACATCCCAGACATTTGAACTCCTACTTAAATGTAACTGATGGAAAAGGAAAAGAAGTTGAGAGCTAGACTTAAAGTCCCCTGGCACATTCAGGCTTTCTTTTATTTTTCATCAATCTCTTTTCCCTAAGAAAGAAAGAAAAATCAAATTTGTAATCACATTTCCAGATGTCAAAAGTATAAAACTTAAGATTTCTCATCTATATCAAATTAAGAACCTTGTTTTTACATAGGGTTGTCTTCGTGTTGTCATGGATTCAACATGCTAAGTGGAATTGAGCTAACAATAACAACACTCAAACATCTATGACAAGTCTTAAGTAGTTATTCCAAAGTTCCTAGGAAGTCTCCAGGCCTTAGAAGATATTAAAAGCTTCTTTTCATTCCAAATTGGTTACCCTTTACGTTTAATCTGAATTTTAATTTTTTTTTAAGACAAAGGGCCTTCAATAAAAAGCAATCTCCTAAAGAACAATCATCTTGCTTTGGGACCGGCTGGTTAGCTCAGTTGGTTAGAAAGTGGTGCTGGTAACCATTGTCTTCCAAGGTCCTAGTATCTAAATGCAAAGAGGTTAGAGGCAGGCCTCAGAGTCAGCTGTGAGCAATGGCTTCAGAAGTCCAGGGGATTCTAAATTGCTGAAGTAGGTAGAGACTCATACAGATGTCCCCGGAAGAAGGTAGGTACTCAGTGCTTCAAAAAAAGTTCAAAAGTATGTAGGCTGTCTGTAACGTATTTCTGTCACCCCAACTAGGAGTGGAAGTATCCTCCCACCATGCACCCACACTCACATTTATGTGCTCCTCAAGATTTCTATTGTCTTTTTGTGACTTGCATTTCCCTTCAAATCTGATCTTATGCATCACTTTAATGTGCTTACACAGGAAAAAACATTTGTGGCATAGTACTTGCAAGGGGACACATTGTGTCATTAGCTCTGAATGCCACAGTCCAAGGTTCTTTTGGGCTTGACAGTGTCCTGTGTTTGGATTCCAACTGTCTGACAACAGAGTGGCCTGATTTGATGGGTATGATGTTCTCCCCTTAAGAAGAATAAACTACTGCAAAAGAAACATCTGAGAGCTGTCAGCAATGCCGTATCAGCTCCCCTGTACTTTTTAACACCAGTGAAAATGCTGCTAAGCATAACCCTGGAAATATGAAATAAGAAAGCTGCTCATAGTAACAATAGGACTACACTGATGACAGGAGGATCTTTCTGCCCCCCTTGCCAAGGTCTTTTATTACTATGGATTACCACTGGGATCATTAGTACAGCCTGACTGTTTATAGGTTAAATCCCCATGAAAGACAGGTAGCTTTGCTCCAGTCAGTTAATAGCCAATCACTCAATAAACATTTATTACATATTTTTCTATGTGCAAAACACTGTGATAGGTTAGGCTTTGGGATCACAGAGCCTAAGAAACAAAAAGGCTGGGCTTTTTTTTATCCTGCACTAAGAGAGTTCACAATCTACCTAAGGAGACGAGATTAATACACATTAAAAAATACAATACAAGGTAGTAGAATACTGACTGTCATATTATTGGTACAGATAATAAACATAATACAAGTTCAAAGAGAGAGATGAATGCGGGATGAGGTGGTCAAAGTAGGTTTCAGGTAGTGGGACCTGACCTGAGCCTAGTGTCAGTAGGAAACAGAATAATAAAAATTTACTTTGTGTAGTGCTTTACAGTTTACAAAACACTCATATTTGTTGATTCTCCATTCATTCATATATATATTCAACAAACATTAGATTAGTGAGTGCCTGCTGTATCAAAGGATCAATACAACATTGTTCCTAACCTCCCTTAGCTCAGACTTTAACAGCACAAGTAATTCTTTTCATTTGACAATAATAGGCTACATGGAGAGGAAGAAAAAGGGCATTGGGGAGTTGACCAAGTAAAAGTGGGGCCCCACTGAGCTGCACCCTCATATAATGTTTCCTGCATCTTGCTGTTTAGCAGGAAACATTGCTGTTCAGCAGAAGTGGAGGAAGTATCAGCCTTAAAAGGCCGAGCCCTGAGTCCCAGCCTCCCCCACTTCCTCTTCTGCTTTCACCCTACCCTTGTCATCCCACGTCTGTTGGCAGCTCTCCAATACATGCAGGCCATTTGGTGCACACTAGCATTTACTAGAAAAGTAAAGGAAATCTTGGGGACACATTCAACTTCATAAAATCATAAAACTACATCCAGATGCTGATTTAATCTTTCAGTCTTTCCTGTATGTTCAATTCAAAGACACTCAACATCAGTCGTACCCAGACCCTATAGTCAAAAATATCCTTGGGTCTTTGGATTTTCATCAGTCTCTGACCTAGGCTGCTTCTGAACTCTCCTCCAGCCCCACCAGACCACTTATGCTTTCTTTGTTTTAAGTTCTTTGTCTTAAGCTCTTTGTCTTCCCTTCCTGCCAAAATGTGTGGATCGGTGTGCCCCTCCCCTTTCCTTTCTTCTCCAGTGATTTCTAAAGTGTTTATCCATGAGTCATGGTCCCCTGCACTCTGCTTTTCAGGTTTCTTTTTTTTTTTCCTTTTTGTCTTTTTTACTGACCGGTAACGGGATTGCAACCCTCGGTGTTGCGCCCGTACCGGGGACCGGCAACGGGATCGCAACCCCCAGTGTTGCGCCCGCACCACGCTCAGCCAGTGAGCGGGAACCGGTCTCCACATGGGATCCGAACCCTCAGCGGGAGCGCTGCCACGCTCCCAAGCAGCACACTCTCCAGTGCGCCACCAGGCCGGCCCTCAGGTTTCTTTTTAATACAATCTACCCTCCTAGAGGTGCCCACATTTCACTTTTGCTTTACGCCATATTTAGATTCCTAAACAATAGCACCTGCGTTTCCACACCAAAAAAATGCTCCTCCCTCCACCTCCCTAGACACCCACATTGGGGAGTTAAATACTCTATTACTCAAAAGCACTTAAAACCACACAGTTACTCTTCCTAAGTTACCCAGTTAGGAGAGGAAGAGAGCAAAGAATAAAGCACACTTGCTGCCATTAATGGGCTGACTGTCTAAATGGGTGTGGCAGACATGTAAGAAAAAAGAGTAATGACAGCACTAATAAATAACAGAACCATGCACGTGGGAGCATTTGTAGAGATTGACAACTTCAACCTGAATATTGACATATAAGTAGAAATTTGCCAGGTTTGCCTCTTTCACTATGTTAGGGTGAAAGAGATGCATAGTTCAATCGCCTTCAAGTACCCAAGATATAATGAGATAAGGATCCTGAACTAAGCTGGTGTAAGAGAGGGAACCAGGAGGCATTGCAAAATAAGAAGCAACAAACATGATGAGGGATAAGATACGGGAGGGGTGGGGTCAAAAACGACTGCCAGGTTCTATGTCTGAGTGACTAGAAGACTTAGTGACAATGAAAAAAAAAAACAGAAAAGTCAGTTGGGGAAGTTAATTTGGGAGGGAAGGATGTATTTGTTTTTAGACATGTTGAAATTAAAAGACAAGTGATCTGGGTAGAGAAATCTAATACATGGCTGAAAATGAGAGACTAAAGTTAAGGTGGGTAGGTTGTGGGTGAGACAGAGATTTGAGACATCGACATGAAAGTGATATTTTTATACCATCAAAGTTGGTAAATACTCCAAGGGAAAGAGAGAAGCAAAGAACTAAGGACCAAACACTGGCATTTCTCAGATCTTGGCTGATGACCTCAAATGACTATCTGAAAAATATGTCATTGATGAAGGGAGATCAAAAGGAAGAGTGAAGATGGGGGCAGAAGTATGGTAGGTAGCAGAACTGGTCTGACTGTTATAATGCCTGGGTTCTAGTCCCAGCCCTGTGGCTAGCTATTACTCTTGAGCAAGTCATCACCAACACTCACCCAGGTTTCAGCTCTTTCCCATGTAAAAGTCTATTGTAGCAGGATCTCAAAGATCCCTTCTGGCTCAAACTGGCCCCTATTTTTGGAATCATAAAGGGCACATTCTACTGGCATGGGTCTATAATATAATTTTCTTAAAGAAGAATGACATAGAATCTCACTAGCTGTTCATTGTGTTCCTGCTGTATATGCAAAGCACTATGCTAACCACTCTAGAGGAAAAATGGGAAAGTGTAAGGGAAAGTAAAATAGTTATAATCCTTGCTTTCAAGGGACTGCAATCTAGTTGAAGCCACTAGCCTCACTTTCAACTGATCCACAGTAAATGATAATTCAGCTGTCAGACTTATGTATAACTTTAGCTGGATGAAGAACAAGCAGCTTAAACTTAGTTCTCATATGAAGTTGTGCTTATTAATTTTTTGCTTTGGTAGAATGCTCTGAAAAAATCCCTGTCACTATTTCAAGAGTCACATCAAAGGAAAAATAAGAAAGTAATATAATAAATGAACTATGGTTCTAATGTGCCTCAATAAAGCAATTTTGAGATGAGTTAGTCCAATTCAACACATTTATTGGACACCGAGTATAATGCTCCTAGATAGGTTCTGCAGAAATTAATAATGTCTGATCTTTATCATCAAAAAGTCTATAATTAAGTAGTATAGATTAAGCAGATACACAAATTTCTACAAGAAAAAATAAAAAGAAGAGGTAGAGACGCAAAGTAAGTAGAAACAATTGAATTCTGTGGCTGAACCATCGACCTGTCTGGTCAACTGTTCTCCAAGGTTCTAACATCCTAAGAATATCCTGTTCTTCCTCCCTCCTGATTCTTTCTTCCACACCTGACCTCTCCACTGTGCTCTCTGGAACTCTCTTTCCATTGTAAGTTCTCCTACATCCTAAACCTCTTCAAATAATTCTCCCACCACCTCCTTGCTTTAAGTGAAACTTGGTCCTTCCCCTCAAAAGTAAACTGCTTATTTTTCTAAGTCTATTTGCTGTCTCCTGGCTCCCTGGTGCCACTTCTAAACCATTACTTTTCTACCACAATGCAAAAAGCCACTCATCTATGTTACCCTCTAATCTTCCTTATTCACGTCATCATCTATCAAGCTTCTAGTTATTTTTCCCTAATTCACTGAGTATATTGGCATTTGGCTCACAGTACTCCTTTTTATCCATGTCCTACTATCACATTGGTAACTTCATCTTCCATGTGAAGATGACTACATCTGACTACAAATTTTCTTGACCAACTTATCTGGAACAATGTTCATTCACATTCCACCTTCCTTACTTATTCTATGGCCACACCCAGGGCTTTATTTATTATCACAGAACTGAAATTTTAAACTCCAATGTACCACACTCTGACCACAGCCCTTAGACTTTCTGTTCTCACTCCCTATATTAGTCAATTTTTGTGTTGCTACAACAGAATACCTGAGACTGGGTCATTTATTTTATTTTTTTTTAAAGAGGTTTATTTAGTTCACAATACTGGGATAGCTGCATCTGATGAGGGCCTCAGGCTGCTTCTACTCATGATGGAAAGTGGTCAGACATCTGGCAGATGCAAGGAGATCACATGGTTAGAGAGGAAGCAAGAGAGCTAGGGGAGATGCCAGGCTCCTTTTAACAACCAGCTTTCTCAGGAACTAATAGAGCAAGAACTCACACAAACACACACATCCCCAGGAAGGGCATTAATGTCTTCATGATGGATCTGCCCTCATGACCTAAACATTTCCCACTAGGCCCTTACATCCCAGCATTGCCACATTAGGTTTCAGATTTCAACATGAGCTTTGAGGGGACAAAGATCCAAATTATACCACTCCCCTATTGTCACTACACCAGTACTTACATCTCAGTGAGTCTTCAAGTCCCTTGGTCCCTCCTTTTTCCCCCAATCCATTAAATCTCTTTACGGTTTCTCTTTTAACCATTCTTTTGGTAGCATTCTTAACTTCCTTACCCCATTGTCCTTCCATAACATTTGCTCTACGCCCCCAGCCTCAGATCAATTTAAGCACTGGCCTTTTTTCTATCCTACACCCAGGCTGCTTGCTGAGTTCTATGGGAATAAATCACATGATCATGCAAACTTGGGACATTAAAAATCCACACTCTCAAACCTCAGTTGGGCCCTCTGACCCTTCTTGGTCATATTCCTCTCCCATTCCCCAGAGCCACTATTCAAACCTCCACCAGTCTTCAGAGAAGCTGAACACTACTACAGCCCTCTTTTTCTCAACAGACAACATTGTCTCTTCATCTGGAAAATTAAGTTTCTCCGGGATGAACAACCTCTATCTTTGCTGCTCCACTTCCTCTTTCCCTTACATGGAAGTATTCTTTTCTCACTCTGCATCCTCTAGTAACTCCCCATTCTCTAGAGGACAAACTCAAATTATAATAGGGTTCCTGCATTTGTTTTTTTGTTTGTTGGCTGCTGGCCGGTATGGAGATCCGAACCCTTGGTATTACAATGCGGTGCTCTAACCAACTGAGCTAACTGGCCAGCCCCATAGATCCTGCATTTCTTTCCAACTTAATTTCTCACTTTTAAGCCCCGTAGTCCAGTCACACACAGATACACACTCACCCAAATACACACACATGCACATACATACACTCCTCAACTTATATTTCAGCCATGTCAAACTGTTAGATGTTCCCTAAATATGAGAGTACTTCAAAAAATTCATGAAAAATAGAATTAAAAGATATGCAAATCTTTCCATGATTTCTTTTTTTTTAATTGACACATTGTAATTTTACATACTTATGGGGTACAATCTGATGTTTTGATACATATATATGTTGTATAATCATGGGGTCAGGGTAGTTAATGTATCCATCACCTCATGCATTTATCATTTCTTTGTGATGAAAGCATTCAAGAGCCACCCCTCTAGCAATTATGTAATATACAAAACTTAACAGTTAACTATAGTCAACTTACTGTGCAATAGAACGCCAGAACTTATTCCTCCTATCTAATTGTAATTTTGTACCTGTTGGCCAGCCTGTCCCTGTTTTCCCAAGCCCCTCCCCTCCCCAGTCTCTGGTAACCACTGCTCCACTCTCTGCCATGAACTTTTTGAAGACCCCACATATGCCAAGCTATTTCACACTTCAATTTCTCCCCCTGCCTAGAATGCTCCTCTCCATCTGCATTACCTTTATTTCTTTTATGAAGCCTTTTTTTTTAACATACACACACTATTTACTACTTCCTTTCTGTGTGTTCTTTACATACTTCTATTGCAGCAGCTCTAATGATACAGTGCACTAATTTGTTAACATATCTGTCTCCCTTCATTGGCAGAACTTGTGTTGTATTTTCCAGAGATCTAGCACAGAATTGACATACATTAATTGGGTAATTTGTCCCTTTTAATATAATTACTATATCACAGTAGTACAGAGGATCAAGAAAGTTTTTATGGAGGAGGTGATGTAAGAGATTGTCTTTAAAATGGTAAGAATTACATCTCACAGAAATAAAGACAAAGGGCATTTCATATATGGCAAAATGGTCTAAGCAAAGGAAAAGAGACCAAGTGAGGGATGGAGCAGGTCATAGAGTCATATTAATATGATATATGTATATTGTAAACAATGGGAAAGTGACTGTATAAGGGTAGGATGAAATATTATCGTGGTCTTGAAAAGTTCTTTGAGCTTGATTAGTAGGTCACTGGAGACATTTGAAAGGGAAGTGATATGATTAGAACTGTGCTTTAAGAATAATCCAGCATAAGTGATAAGGATAGATTGAATAGAAGGGAAGCAAGAAAAGTAAAAAGAAAGGTGTAATTTCTAATATTCAGTGAAAGTACTTGTTACACTTCCCTCTGTGTAACCAAGACGGAAAAAAGAAAAAGAAAGAATTCACTCAAGGCAACATGAATGAGGCCTGGAGGGACTGCTGCCCATCAGGGGAGCAGCAGCCCCGATCCAAGATCAGCCTTTCTTTTTATTGACAAGACAAGGAAGTTTCACAAGAAAAATCAGTTGATTCAATCATCAAAGAAGGACATAAAAACAGGCAGTGTTACAGAAAGGAATTATAGCTAAGTACAGCTTTAAACAACTAAAACTAGTAATAGCAGTAAAATTAACAATGTGACATTCCAGAATGCAATTTGTAAAAAATTAAGTTGATCCACCAACAAACAGCTTGCCCTTAGTAAACACTTTCTCTTCCACACACTTCCTACAGTGATTTCTTTAGCATATTTAAACAGCATTCAAGCAGTTTCCTTAACATATCTTAAGAACAATCAGTAAGTTCAATAGTCAATAGTCATTCAAGCCAGAATCAAACCAGCAACCTGAAACAGTCAAAGTACACAATCCCATCCCTAAACAGTGATTAGAATTGATTAGATGGCTTTTGCCAAACTTATCTGTGGACTTTTGTCCCCTACTTGAGAGCCTTTTGGCTCATTCATGCATTACCTAAAAATCCTATTCTAAGATCAAAGGAGAATCAAGATTTCTAACCCACTACAAGTACTCCAATATTATAACCAAAGAGAGAGCAAAGAAATGGATCAATCCTTGGCTTTGTGCAGTCCTCTGCACAACAGTTTGTTCAACTGCCATGATTTGCACCAGTATATGAACTTGTCTTATGTCCATGTTTAGTGAAAGGCCTTGTGGAATCTGAAATTTAGCTATGTGGTGTAGTGAAAATAGCACTGGACTGTGAGTCAGGCATCCTGGCTCTGCCACTAATTCTGTGCTCTTTCAGCTCTAACATTCTATAGAACTACATTATTCAATCCCAAACAGATTTTTCTAGCCACTTCTGGTAGCTTCCTTTTACTGTTTGAGAATTGTTTTCAGTATTCTGACACATACTTCCTTTTTACTGACTTGTTCACAGTGACTTGGTTCACCTTACAGTTGTGTGAGAACATGGTTTTCATCCCTTTTCATATGAGTCACTCTGTGATCATGTCTGGTCTCAAATCCTCATGAAAGCCTAAACACCAGGACACTGATAAGTTACTCTTTGTCTTGCCATTTCTTATTCTAAAAAGTGCCTAGGTAGCACTGGTAGAATTTTCCAAATAACTTAATACACCTACACCTTAGAGAAGCAAATTTGATATTATGCTAGCAGATTTATAATAACAGAAGGGACCCTAAGTAATTCAGTACAGTCTAGTGGAATGAAATTTATACTTTTTCCTATAGACAATCGGGTATTTCTAAGGAGGGATAAGATGTGATCAATGTGGTGTTCAATCAAAACTATTTCCACTGATTTATGAACAAGTTAAAGTTTGCTTTCCACACATACACTCAGTTACATCTTTTTTGAGCTTTACTTGCAACTAATCAGTACATTTCTTGATTGACATTTAACAAACTACACAATTTTACTTGGAATTCACGTTAGTGATATCGCCTGTCTCATTTAATTTTTCAAAGTTATTCAGAATTCGAACCCCCACCCACCAGTTGGTAACAGCTGCATAAAATAATGATTCTCGGGCCGGCCTGGTGGCGCATGCGCTAGTGCGCCGCTTGGGAAGTGCGGAGGCGCTCCCGCCGAGGGTTTGGATCCCACATACAGACCGGTTCCCACTCACTGGCTGAGCGAGGCGCGGGGGCAACACCGAGGGTTGCGATCCCGTTGCCGGTCCCGGTCCGGTACGGGGGCGACACTGAGGGTTGCGATCCATTGCCGGACACGGAAAAAGACAAAAAAAAATAAAAATAAAAATAATGATTCTCTTTCGTTGCCTATTATTTAGGATATTAACAACACAGGGGTAGGCCAAGGCCAACCTTGTGAAATATGTCTTTGTGACTCGGCGCAACACAGATCAGGAGTCATTATCAAGCATGATTCCTGCCACCAAGTCAGTGCCAGTCAGTAACACCTGTTGATGGCTTACCACATCCCAAACCCTAGGTTAAGATTGCCGAGAACACAAAGATGAGTGAATAAGACATGCTCCCTGTCCTAAGGAGATTCAGTTAAAAAGAGCTAAGCCAAGTATATAAATAGACATAGTAGAGGCTTTGAAAATATTTTTTAATGAATGCATTTACTACAATAGCAGACATAAAGTAGTAAGTTCTATTGTTATACCATATCTTCCTGTTTTGCTATGAAGGATAGAATTTAAAGTTTTAAGTCAGGCTGATGGGCCCCTTCTTCTCTTTTTTTTAATTTTTATTTTTTCTTAGTAGCATACACATTATTACCAGCCATAATTTTTCTTTATGCCCTTTACCCAACCTATCACTATTCAAATCCCCTCTCTCCCTCCCCCACCCCACCTCTGGTATCCTTAGCTTTGTTCTCTTTTTTCTGAAATGTCAATATATTGCTGTGGTCTTTTCTTTCTTTCTTTTCTTTCCTTCCTTCCTTCCTTCTTTCCATCCACCTTTCTTTCTCCCTCTTTCTTACCACCCAGTTATGAGTAAGAACATGTGGTATTTCTCTGTCCTTGTCTGGCTTATTTCACTTAACATAATTTTCTCCAGAAAGTCTTTCATTCATTTTGAGTTGATTTAGTTATATGGTGAGAGGCACAGTCCAGTTTTTTTATTCTGCATATGGATGTCCAATTTTCCAAGCACCATTTACTAAAAAAGCAGTCTTTTCTCCAATGTACGTTCTTGTTGCCTTTGTCAAAGATCAGTTGGCTCTAAGTATGTGAGTTAATTCCCAGTGTTTCAATTCTGTTCCATGGATCCAAGTGTCTGTTTTTATGCCAGTATCATGCTGTTTTGGTTACAATAGCTTAGTAATATAATTTGAAGTCAGGTAGTGTTAAGCCTCTGACTTTATTTTTTTTCTCAGGATTTCTTTGGCTACTCAAGGGCTTTTGTTGTCCCATATGAATGTTAGGATTGTTTTTTCTATTTCTGTAAAGAATTTCATTAGTAATTTGATGTGGACTGCATTAAATATGTAGATTGCTTTGGGTGCAATGGACATTTTCACGATTCTTCCCATCCAAGAGCATGGTATGTCTTTCCACCTTTTTGTGTCCTCTTTAATTTCTTTCAATAGTGTTTTGTAGTTCTCATTGTAGAGATCTTTCACCTCCTTGGTTAAATTGATTCCAAGGTATTGTATTTTTTGGAGACTATTGTAAATGGGCTTGCTTTCTTGATTTCTTTTTCTGCTAGTTCGTTATTGGAGTATAAAAATGCTACTGATTTTGGGGTGTTAATTTTGTATCCTGCAGCATTACTGAAATTGTTAATCAGTTCTAAGAATTTTTTGGTAGAGTCTTTAGGTTTTTCTATATATAAAATCATGTCATCTGTAAACAGGGACAGTCTGACTTCATCCTTTCCAATCTGGATGACGTTTCTTTCTTTCTCTTGCCTGATCACTCTGACTAGTACTTCCAGTACTGTGCTAAATAGAAGTGGTGAGAGGGGCCATCCCTTCCTTGTTCTTGTTCTTAAGGGAAAAGCTTTCAGGTTTTCCCCATTCAGGATGATATTGGCAATTGGTTTGTCACATATGGCCTTTATGGTGTTGAGATAATTTCCTTCTATAGCTAATTTGCTGAGAGTCTTTATCATGAAGAGATGTTGAATTTTGTTGAATGCTTTTTCTGTATCTATTGAGATAATCAGATGATTTTTTTCCTTGATTTGGTTGATGTGGTGCATCACATTTATTGACTTGTGTATTTTGAACCATCCTTGCATTCCTGGGATGAATACCACTTGATCATGGTGTATAATTTTTTTGACGTGTTGCTGTATTCTGATTGCTAATACTTTGTTGAGAATTTTTGCACCTATGTTCATTAAGTATATTGGCCTGTAGTTTTCTTTTTTTTGTTGTATCTTATTTGATTTTGGTATTAGGGTGATGCTGCCTTCATAGAATGAGTTGAAATAGTTTGAAGAGAAGTGGTATTAATTCTTCTTTAAATGTTTGATAGAATTCAGCTGTAAAGCCATCTGGCCCTGGTCTTTTCTCTGTTGGAAGATTGCTGATTACTGCTTCATCTCATTGCTTGTTATTGGTCTGTTCAGGTTCTCTATTTCTTCTTGGTTCAGTCTTGTTAGTTTGTATGTATCCAGAAATTTATCCATTTTCTCCAGGTTTTCATATTTGCTGGTTTCATATTTCATAATTTGTTGATTATTATTTGTAATAATCTCTAATGATTCTTCATATTTCTGTGGTATAAGTTGTAATGTCTCCCTTTTCATATCTGATTTTTATTATTTGGGTCTTCTCTCTTCTTTTTTCTTTGTTAACCTAGCTAATGGTTTGTCTATTTTATCTATCTTCTCAAAAAAACAACTTTTTGTTTCATTGGTCTTTTATATCATTTTGAGGGTTTCTATTTCATTTAGTTCTGCTCTGATCTTAATTATTTTTTTTCCATTTACTACTTTTAGGATTGGATTGTTGTTGTTTTTCTAGTTCTTTGAGGTGTAGTGTTAGGGCATTTATTTCCACTGTTTTGATGTAAGCATTTATTGCAATAAACTTCCCTCTTCATACTGCTTCTGCAGTATCCCACAAGTTTTGGTATGATGTATCTTTATTTCTTTAGTTCAAGAATTTTTTTGATTTCCTGTTTAATTTCTCCTTGGACCCATAGGTCATCCAGGAGTCTTTGTTGTTTTATTTCTATGCACTTTTATAGTTCTAGGATTTTGCTTGTTATTGATTTCCAGTTTTAATCCACTGTGGTCTGAAGAGATACTTGAAATGATTTCAATTTTTTTAAACTTGCTGAGACTTTTCTTGTGACTTAACATGTGCTCTCTCCTGGAGAATGTTCCATGTGCTGATGAGAAGAATGTGTATTCTCTAGTTGTTGGATGAAATGTTCTGTAGATGTCTGCCTGATCAAATTGGTCTAAGGTATACTTTAAATCCTGTGTTTCTTTGTTGATTTGTTGCCTGAAAGATCTGTCCATACTGAAAGAGAGGTGTTCAGTCACCCACTATTAACATATTTTGGTCTATCTCATTTTTTAGATCTAAGAGTGTTTGCTTTACATATATGGGGCGTCCAGTGTTTGGTGCATACATATTTATTACTGTTACGTTCTCTAACTGGATAGCTCTCTTTATGATTATGAAATGGCCTTCTTTGTCTCTTTTTAGGGTTTTTGGTTTGA
Organism: Galeopterus variegatus; assembly: GCF_000696425.1. Classification (NCBI taxonomy): domain Eukaryota; kingdom Metazoa; phylum Chordata; class Mammalia; order Dermoptera; family Cynocephalidae; genus Galeopterus; species Galeopterus variegatus. The sequence continues at coordinate 12,463 of NW_007740456.1, read as the reverse complement.
AGGCTATTTTATCTGATATAAAAATAGCTACTCCTGTTCATTTTTGGTTTCCTTTTGCCATCCCTTTACTTTTAGTCTGTGTTTGTCTTCATAGGTGAGGTGGGTCTCTTGAAGACAGCATGTAGTTGGGTCTAACTTTTTAATCCAATCAGTCAGTCTGTGTCTTTTGAGTGGAGAGTTTAATTCATTTATATTTAGGGTTGTTATTGACAAGTATTGCTTTACTCCTGTTATTATATTGCTTTTTGTTTAGATGTTTTAAATGTCACTTGCTCCTTTCTTCCCCTTTTATTTTTCATCTTCAATGTTAGTTGGAGTTCTGAGGTGACATGATTTAGCTTCTTTCTCTTTCTCATTTGCATTTTGGTTTTAATGGCAGGTTTTGCTCTTTTTTGTGAATCTGTGATAGTGATTATCATGTTTTCAGATTCTGGATGCAGAATTCCTTTGAGAATTTCTTGCAGGGCTGATCATGTGGTAGTGAAATCCCATAATTTTTGTTTGTCTGGGAAATATACTATTTCTCCCTCATTTCTGAAGGATAAACTTGCTGGGTACAGAATTCTTGGCAGGCAATTTTTTTCTTTTAGTATTTTTAATGTATCATCCCTTTTTCTTCTGGCCTGTAAGGCTTCAGTTGAGAAGTCTGTTATTAGGCTGATAAGGGCTCTCTTATAGTTGACTTGATGCTTTTCTCTTGCTGCTTTTAGAATTCTCTCTTTGTCTTTGAGTTTTGTCAGTTTGACTATAATGTGTCTTGGAGAGGATCTTTTTGGATTAAATCTGTTTGGAGATCTTTGGCCTCCCTGGATTGAAGGTCTGCATCTCCCTATACCTGGGAGGTTTTCTTTATTATTTCCTTGAATAGGTTTTCAATGACTTTTCCTTTCTCTTCCCCTTCTGGAATACCCATGATTAAGATGTTTGTGCACTTGAGGTTGTCTTTGATATTTCTTAGATTCTCTTCACTTTTTTAAATCATTTTTTCCATTTTTTTTTTTTTTTGGTCTGCCAAGGTTATTTCAAAAACACTTTCTTTGAGATATGATATTCTTTCTTCTGCTTGCTCTAGCCTGTTGCCCAAGCTTTCTGTTCTGTTTTTTATTTCATTGAGTGAGTCCTTCAGTTCTAGGAGTTCTGCTACATTCTTTTTTAAGGTATTAATCTCTTTGTAAATTTCCCCCTTCATATCCTGGATATTTTTCTTGTTTCATTGTGTTCTCTGAATGATTCTTCTCTTATCTCTTTGAGTTTTCTTAAGATGAGTGCTTAGAATTCCTTTTTGGACATTTCAAGAGTTTCCTGTTCTATGGGGTCTGGTACTTGAGAACTACCATATTCCTTCAGTGGTGTCATATTGTATTAGGGTTCTCCAGAGAGACAGAATCAATAGGGTATGTTATACTTATATGAGAGGGATTTATTAGGAGAATTAGCTCACACGATTGTGAAGAAAAGTCCCATGATAGGCTGTCTATAAACTGGATGCTGGTAGTGTGGCTCAGTCCAAGTCCAAAGGCCTCAAAACCAAGGAAGCTGATGGTGTCCTTGGTGTAAGTCCTGGAACCCAAAAGCTAGAGAGTCTCGAGCTCTGGTGTCCACGGACAGGAGAAAAGAGTGTATCTCAGCTCCAGCAGAAAGAGAGAGCTTCACTTTTTTGCTATGTTTTTCATTCTCTCCAGACCCCCAGTGGATTGGATGGTTCCCACCCACGTTGAGGGTGGATCTTTCCCACCCAGTCCACTCAGACTCTCATATTAATTTCTGCTGGAAACACCATCACAGACACACCTGAAAATATGGCTTTACCAGGTTTCTCAGCATTCCTTCATCTAACCAAGTTGACCAGGAATGGACTAATACAGAAAATTGGTGCCAGAGAAGTGGGGTGTTGCTTATAACAAATACTTGAAAACGTGGAAGCGGCTTTGGAACTGGGTGTTAGGCAAAGGTCAGAGGAGCTTGGAGGACTCATAAGAAGACAAAAAGATGAGGGAAAGTTTGGAATGTCTTAGAGACCGGTTATATGGTGGTGAGCAGAATGCTTATAGGAATATGGACTATAAAGATCATTCCAAGGGGGTCTCAGATAGAAATAAGAAGTTTATTAGAAACTGGGGCAAAGATCACCCTTGCTATGAACTGGCAAGGAATTTGGCTGCATTCTGTCCATGCCCTGGGACTTTGTGGAAGTTGGAACTTAGGAGTTGTGAACCAGAGCATTTGGCAGAAGAAATTTCTAAGCAGCAAAGCATTAAGGAAGCTGCATGGGTAACAGCTTACTCAGAGTTATGGTGGCAAAGGCATGACGTAAAGCCAGAATTTAAAGGGGAAGCAGAGTGTAAAAATTTAGAAAATTTGCAGCCTGGCCATGTGGTAGAGAAGCAGAGAGCATGCAATGGTACAGCCCAGCAACCATTAGCTAAGAAGATTAGTAAAAAGGAAAGGGATTATTAAGAGAAGGGGGAAAGGGCCCTGAAGGTATTGCAGAAGCCTCTGGGACCAATCCTTCCATTTCAGGCCCAAAGACCTAGGAAGACAAAATGGTCCTGGGGAACAGGCCTGAGGTGCCCTCCAAAGGCTTGCTACTCAGGGCCACCTCGGTGAGCAGCTTCTAGCACCAGCACCCCAGCTGCTTTGGCTGCTCCAGCCATGGCTAAATTTGCCCCAGGTGTGGCTGGGCCCACAGCTTTGGAAAATACAAGCTGAAAGTCTTGGCAATGTCCATGTGGTGTTAGATCTGCAGGCTCACAGAATGCTAGAGCTATGAAGGCTTGGAATCCTCCACCCAGATTTCAAAGGATGTATGGAAAAGCCTGAGGACCCAGAAAGAGATTTGTCACAGGGGCGGGTTCACTGCATAGAGCCTTCACTAGAGCAATGCCAAGTGGAAATGTTGGGTCAGAGTTGCAGGAGAAAAACCCCAACAGCACCATGCATAGTGGAGCCATGAGAGTGGGACTGCCACGGAGACCCCAAACCTGTGGAGCTATCAGTATGCAATGCCATCCTGCAAGAGCTAAAGCATCACCTGGGATCATGAAAGCCATAGAAGTGGAGCTGCCTGAGGACTTAGGGACCCAACCCCCACACCAGCGTGCAGAGGAGGTCAAACATGCAGCCAATGTACCTTCACCAGCTTTGAGATTTAATGCCTGCCCTGCTGGGTTTTGGACTTGTTTGGGACCTGTTACCCCTCTCTTTTGGCCTATTTCTCCCTTTTGGAATGGGAATATGTACTCTATGTTTGTCTCACCATTGTATCAGAAGTAAATGATTTATATTGATTTCACAGATGGGACTCTGACCTTTGGATTTTTGAGTTGAAACAAGACTTTGGGTATGAAATGAATGTGAAATTTGCATGTGAAAATAACATGAGTTTTGGGGGGCAAAGGGTGGAATGTAGTGGATTGAGTCACTTACCCCCAAAATTCATTGAAGCTTGAATTGTGTCTCCCAAGGTTTATGTATTAGAAACTTAGCCCCCACTGTGACTGTTAAGAGGGTGAGAAATTCTATTATGGTAATTGCAAGGTGGAACCTTGAAGAGGTGATTAGATGATAGGACCGTGCAGTAACAAATAGATTAAAAATGGTGGTCTGGGGTGTGGTTCTGAGGGCTTTTAAAAGAAGAGGAGAATCTGTCTTGCACTCTCTGCCTCCACCATCTTGCAATGTGAGACCCCTGGGTCACTGTTGCCACCACCAGATGGACTTTGGACTTCCCAGCCTCAGAAACTGTAAGAAATAAATTTTGTTTTCTTTATAAATCACCCAGTTTCAAGTATTTTGTTATAAGCAGCAGGAACGGACTAATACACATATCTTCTTATTTGTAGTTCTAGTATTTTTTCATTGATATTTGGTCATCTGGTAAGGGCACTTGTTTCTTCTGTTACTCTGGAGTGATCTATGAATGGAAACACTTTCTCCTCTATTTGTAAGCTCTGCTGGTGACTTTTCCTGTATCAGTGAAGTTGGGTATGTGGTGGGCTGTCTCAGCTGCCAATCGGGCTGTGGGCAGGCCTCTCTGGGGCTTGGGCCTGGGCCACCAGTGGCAGCAGTGGCACATGGGACCGGTGCCCACTTGGGCTCCCACTTGGGTGGAGGGGATGCGTGGGACCATCGCTCACTTGGGTTCATGCTCAGGTGGTGGGTGGGTGGCAGCAGTGGTGCAGTGCATGGGACCCTCTTTCTTCCTTCTACAAATCCAGCTTAATATCTTCTTAATATTTCTTAGTATTTAATATAAAATAATCTTGTATCTTTATCAATATCTTTCTAGATATAAAAGTTAAGCTTTAGAGGCTCAGTTTCCAACCCTATCCTTTAAAAATTTCAGTTGAACGTCAGTAAGTTTAGTTCAATTGACTAAATTAATATTTGGGGGCAATTTAGACAAAATTCAGCAGACATTTTATTTTATTCTATTGATGACAAAACCATAAGCTGTTAATCATGTAATCAAAATCAGTTCAATTCAATTCAAATTAATTCAATTAATAACTTTTCACGTGCAATTTACTTACATAGACGTAAGGCCACTTCTGATTCACTCTATTTACTAAAAGCAGGTGCCTGGCCATGTATTCCTTAGAGGAGCTTTACTACATTACTGTTTTCTGTAGCACTCAGGTAAATAAAGTACAGGGTGCTTCTACACACTCAAGGGTACTGAATATCAAGTAACTGAAAGATCTTCTGCTTCCCCGTTGTGTCTTCTTTAATGGCACCATGTGCCTTTTTATCAAGAGCTGCTTTCAACACTGCAAAATCTGCCTTTAACTAGGAACCTTCAGATGTAGTCCCAGATTTTGTTGTAATTTGGCCTGGAAACTTTACCTGGACTCAAGCCAAACACCTCTGTTAAACTCTTTCTTTTGGAGCATTTAACTGTAGACTAAACCACTTTACCCCCACCTTGCCAGAAAAAGAAAATGTCTGAGATTAAATAAACATCCACCTAAAGCACATTGACCAATCACCCCTCCATTTCTATTTACAAGCCCACACTTCTACTGCTACCACTCTTCTGCAGATTTCTCTAGCTTGGCTTTGGGCCACATTTTTCTCCCTAGAAAATTGCTTCTAGACATTCCTTCTTTGGTAGGCATAGTTCTAAGATGGCCCCAGGATTCTTACCCACTGGTGTACAATCCCCTGAATAATCACTTCCCCTTGAGTGTGGATGAGACCTGAGAATATGAGGGGATTTCATCCCTTGATTAGGTTACCAATTATTTAGTTTTCAGTTAATCGAAGATGAGATTATCCTAGGTGGGCCTACTATTTCAGATGAGCCCTTTAATGGGGGTCTAGAGATCAGAAAAAGAACTCAGAAAGATTTCAAGAAAGAGATATCTCTCCCAAAGGCTTAGAAGAAAGCAAACAGCCATGCTGTAAGAGAAGGGGTCATGAGTCAAGGATCTAAGGTGACCTCTAGGAGCTGAGGGTCATACCTGGTCAAGAACCAGCAAGAAAATGGGCCTCAGTCATATAATCACAAGGAATGAATTCTGCCAACAACCAAACATCTTGCAAGATGATCCTGAGCCTCAGAGGAGATTGTGATTCTGGCTAACAACTTGATTGCAGTCTTGTGAGACCTTAAGCAGAAGACCCAGCTAACCTTTACCTAAACTTCTAACCCACAGAAACTATGAGAAAATAAGTGGGTATTATTTGAAGTTTGCAGTGATAGAAAAATAACCTATCTTCTCTCATTCTTTTTCTCCTTTTATTGACAATAACTTTCTAAAAGGAGATCAAAAAGTTTGATTAAAAATTTTAACCCTTGTATTTTGTTTTGGTTTAATTTATTATTAGAATATAGTTGATTGCACAGAGCTGTGGGGTACAGTATTAAATATCAATACCTATGTGCAATATGTACTGTTCAAATCATGATAATTACTATATTCAACATCATACAATATAATATCTAGTGGCCCTTTACCAATTCCTACCTTTTCCCCATCCCTGATAACCTCAGTTCTGTTCTCTTTTGAAAGTTCAATGTATTATAGTGATTGTTGTATCTTTCTTTCTTTTTTTATATTTTTTTTCATAGCTCCCATTTATAAGTGAGGACATGAGGAATCTCTCTTTTTGTGCCTGACTTACTTCACTTGTCATAATTTTCTCTGTGTTCATCCATGTCACTACGAATGGCAGTATTTCATTTCTTTATGGAACAGTAGTATTTCACTGTACAAATATAACATATTTTCCCTATCCAAGCATCTGACAATGGACGTTTAGATTGGTTCCAACTCTTGGCTATTGTAAATAGAGCTGCAATAAACATGGAAGTACAGATATGCCTTCAACATGATGATTTCCATTCCTTTGGGTATACACCCAACAGTGGGATTGCTGGATTGTACAGCAGTTCTATCCATGATCATTTGAGGAACCTCTATACCATTTTCCATAAAGGCTGCACCAATTTACAGTCCCACCAACAGTGTAGGAGTGTTCCCCTTTCTCTGCATCCTCCCCAGCATTTGATATTCCCTGCCTTTTTGAAAACAGCCAATCTAACTGGTGTGAAATGGTATCTAAATGGGATTTTGATTTGCACATTCCTAATGATGAGTGGTGCTGAGCATTTTTTTCATGTGTCTGTTGGCTGTTTGTATATCTTCCCTTGAGAAATGTCTATTCAGCTCCTTTGCCCATTCCTTAATTGCATTTTTTTTTTACTGTTGTTTGAATTCCTTGTATATTTGAACATTAATCCATTATTGAATGCATAGATTGCAAATATTTTCTCACATTCTGTAGGTTATCTTTTCACTCTGTTAATTGGTTCTTTTGCTGGGCAGAAGCTTTCAAGTTCAATATAATCCCATTTGTTTATTTTTCCTTTGGATGCCTGTGCTTTTGGGGTCATATTCATAAAGTCTTTGCTGAGTCCTACTTTCTGAAGTGTTTCCCCTATTTTTCTTTTAGGAGTTTTATAGTATCAGGTCATATATTTAAGCTTTACTCCATTTTGAGTTGATTTTAGTATATGGTGAGAGGTAGAGGTCTAGTTTTATTCTTCTGCATATAGATGCCCAGTTTTCCCAGCACCATTTATTGAAGAGTCAGTCTTTTCCCCAAATGAATGTTCTTGGTGACTTTGTCAAAGATCAGTTGGCTGTAAGTATGTGGGTTGATTTCTTGATTCTCTATTCGGTTCCATTTTTCCAAGTGTCTGTTTTATGCCTCTGCCATGCTGTTTTGGTTACTATAGCTTTGTAACATAATTTGAAGTCAAGGAGTGTTATGCCTTTGGCTTTACTTTTTTTGCTCAAGATTGCTTTGGCTATTCAGGGTCTTTTGGTGTTCTGTATGAATATTAGCATTCTCTGTTCTATTTCTGTTAAGAATGTCATTGTTATTTTGATGGGAATTGCATTGAATCTGTAAATTGCTTTGGATAGTATGGACATTTTAACAATATTGATTCTTCCAATCCAAGAGCATGGAATGTCTTTCCATCTTTTTGTGGCCTCTTTAATTTCTTTCAACAGTGATTTGTACTTCTTGTTATAGATATCTCTCATTTCCTTAGTTAAATTGATTCTTAGGTTTTTTTATTTTTGTGGTCACTGCTGTAAATGGGCTTGCTTTCTTGATTTCTTTTTCTTCTAGTTTTGTGTTGGAGTATAATTTTTTTGGACATTCATATGTAGAAGAATGAAACTAGACCTGTACCTCTCACCATATACCAAAATCAACTCAAAATGGATTAAAGAATTAAATATACATCCTGAAAAAAAATAAAATTCCTTAAAGAAAACATAGGGGAAATACTTCAGGAAGTAGGACTAGGCATAGACTTTATGAATATGACCCCAAAAGCACAGACAACCAAAGGAAAAATAAGCAAATGGGATTATATTAAACTAAAAAGCTTCAGCACAGATAAAGAAACAATTAACAGAGTGAAAAGACAATCAACACAGTGGGAGAAAATATTTGCAAAATATATATCTGACAAAGGATTAATATCCAGAATATACAAGGAACTCAAACAACAAGGAACTCAAAAAACAAGTAACCTGGGCCGGCCAAGTGGCGCACTGCTACAATGCGCCACTTGGGAGCGTGGCTGCGCTCCCGCCAAGGGTTTGGATCCCACATACAGACCGGCCGCTCACTGGCTGAGCAAGGTGCAGGAGCAACACCGAGGGTTGTGATCCCATTGCCGGTCCCGGTCCGGTACGGGCGTGACACTGAGGGTTGCGATCCATTGCCGGTCACGAAAAAAGACAAAAAGGAAAAAAAAAAAAACAAGTAACCTGATTTAAAAATGGGCAAAGGAGCTGAATAGGCCTTTCTCAAAGAAATATATAAGAATGGCCAACAGACACATGAAAAAATGTCAAATATCACTCAGAATTTGGGAAATTCAAATCAAAACCACTTTGAGATACCATCTCACTCCAGTTAGGATGGCTAATATCCAAAAGACTGCAAATGATAAATCCTGGTGAGTATGATAAGTCCTGGTGAGTAGGAACCCTCCTACACTGTTGGTGGGACTGTGAAATGGTGCAGCCTTTATAGAAAATGGTATGGAGTTTCCTCAAACAATTACAGATAGATCTACCATATGACCCAGCTATCCCACTGCTGGATAGCTGGAAAGGAATGGAAATCATCATGTCAAAGGGGTACCTGTACTCCTATGTTTATTGCAGAACTATTTACAAAAGCCAAGAGTTGGAACCAGCTTAAATGTCCATCACCGGATAAGTGGATAAGAAAAATGTGGTATATCTACATAGTGGAATAGTACTCTGCTATAAAAAAAAAAAAAAAATACTACAATTCACAGCAACATGGATGGACTCAGAGAAAATTATATTAAGTGAAATAAGTCAGGCACAGAAAGAAAAATACTGCATGTTCTCACTTATTTGTGGAAGCTAATAGAAATAAATAAATAAATATACAAACAAATAAATGGGGGAGAAGATGACACAACAATCACAACAATTCCTTGAACCTGTTAAGTGAACAGATATGATGTTGATGGGGAGAGAGGGGGAGAGGTGGGGGGGAGGGAGTAATTGATAAAGGGACATGAAAATCAACTACACTGTATATTGATAAATTAAAATTTTTTTAATTATAAAAAAAAACCTCTACCAATTTTTGCATTTTGATTTTGTATCCTGCAACTTTACTAAACTTGTTGATCTGTAGAGTCTTCAGGTTTTTCCATATAAACAATCATGTCATCTGTAAACACGGACAATTTGACTTCATGTTTTCAAATTTGGACGCCCTTTATTTCTTTCTCTTGCCTGATTGTTCTGGCTAGTACTTCCAATACTATGTGTTAAATAGGAGTGGTGAGAGTGGGCATCCTTGTCTTGTTCCCATTCTGAAAGCTTTTCCACATTCAGGATGATCTTGGCAGTGGGTCTGTCATATGTGGCTTTTGTTGTTTTGAGATACTTTCCTTCCATACCTAATTTGCTGACAGTCTTTATCATGAAGGGATGCTGAATTTTGTCAAATGCTTTTTCTGCATCTATTGATATAATCATATGGGTTTTGTCCTCGATCTTGTTGATGTGTTATCACATTTATTGACTTGCATATGTTGAACCATCCTTGCATCCATGGGATGGATCCCACTTGATTGTGGTGTATAATTTTTTTTGACATGTTGCTGTATTATGTTTGCTAATATTTTATTGGAGATTTTTGCATGCATGTTCATCAAAGATATCAGCCTGTAGTTTTCTATTTTTATTTTATCCTTGTCTGGTTTTGGTGCCAGGGTGATGCTGGCCTCATAGAATGAGTTTGGGAGAATGGCCTCTGTTTCAATTTTTTAGAATAGTTTGAAGAGAAGTAGTATTTATTCCTCTTTAAAGGTTTGGTAGAATTCAGCAGTAAAGCCATTTGGTCCTGGGCTTTTCATTGTTGGGAGACTGGTAATTACTGCTTCAATCTCATTGCTTGTTATTGGTCTGTTCAAGTTTTCTATTTCTCCTTGGTTCAGTCTTGGTAGTCTGTATGTGTCCAAAAATTTATCTATTTCCTGCAGGTTTTCAAATTTGTTGATGTATAGTTTTTTATAATAGTCACTAGTGATTCTTTGTGTTTCTGTGGTATCAGTTTTATTGTCTCCTTTTTATTTCTGATTTTTGTTATTTGGATCTTCTCTTTCTTTTTCTTTATTTTTTTTTTTTTGTTAACCTAGCTAATGGTTTGTTGATTTTATTTATCTTCTCAATGAACAAACTTTTTGCTTCATTAATCTTTTGTTTTATTTTGGGGGTTTCTGTTTCATTTAGTTCTGCTCTGATCTTAATTATTTCTTTCTGTCTACCAATTTGGGGATTGGATTGTTCTTGTTTTTCTAGTCTTTGAAGTGTAGCATTATATTATTTATTTGAAATCCTTCTATTCTTTTTCATGTAAGCATTTACTGCAATAAACTTCTCTCTTAGTATGGCATTGCAGTGTCCCAAAGGTTTTGGTATGATGTATGTGTAATTTCATTAGTTTTTCAAGAAATTTTTCGATTTCCTATTTAATTTCTTCTTGATTGTTCAGGAGCATGTTGTTTAATTTCCATAAGTTTGTATAGTTTCCAGAGTTCCACTTGTTATTGATTTCTAGTTTTAATCCATTGTGATCTGAAAAGATGCATGAAATGATTTCAATTTTTTAAAATTTGTTGAGACTTGATTTGTGACCTAATATGTCATCTATCCTGGAGAATGTTCCATGGGCTGATGAGAAGAATATATATTCTGTAGTTGTTGGATGAAATGTTTTGTAGTTATCTGTCAGGTCCAATGGGTCTAAGGTGTGGTTTAAGTTCTGAGTTTCTCTGTTGATTTCTGTCTAGATGATCTATCCTTGTATCTTCTTTTGAGCAATGAAACATCTATTTTGATGTAGTTATTTATCCAACCAAAAAAATGTGAACAATTTTTTTTTCCTTGTAAGTAATGTCTTGGGAGATAGTCAAGCATACCTGATGTTTCCAACAACCCTAATCAGGGGAGATGTCAGGGCAACTTTAGTCAGCAGGGTGAGGGGTGAGAGTTTGTCTGCTTTTTTGGCATTTGGACTCTAAAATTATCTCAAGAGATTACTTTAATTCTGGAATGTTGTTCCAAAATACTATGAGAAAATTTCCAAAAGTATACAAAGAACAGCTGCATAAACTAAATTTGGGGACTTGGCATTATTTATTGCACTTTATCAGAGTAAGACAAATTACGAATGCTTTTATTTGAGGAAAAATGACTCACTTGTTTGGGTTATTGAGGATGCAAGGAATCAAACTGGTGAACATTAGGAATAGATAGACTTTCCCAGGAATTGAAGCCTGTTAGAAACTCTGCAGAGTAGATTTAAGGCATCAGCTAATATATGGATGAATGTATCATTGGTCCTGGAATTCTGAAGCAATATGATCAAGCAGGATGGGCAATTCATAAAAGAAATGATAAATATGAACTAACCAAAATGCCTTCAGAAGTTTCTCTCTTAGAAGACCTGAAGAATGGTGCCTTTACTGTTAGAATAAGAGATGTCATAACTTGTAAAACACAAGGGGTAAGAACAGGGAGAAAAATCTGTGAGCCCTGGCAAGTGGGACAACTTTATATTATAAAATTAGCACTTAGTTTAGTAACTACTGCCAAATGTAGCTACTACTGTTCTGCCTTTAGAGGACCTTACTGAGCCTCTATCCTGGGCACAGCTGATAAACTGCAATAGAAATTAAGTGAGTCTTTCCCTCAGATGTTCACCTGAGAGAAGCTCAGGGAACATCTAGTAGTCTTAAGTCAAGCTCCCAAACAATTTATGCCTGTGTCCTCTTTATTGAAGCTATAGATCTCATATCATACTTATTCTCAAGAAAAAAAGAAATACCCTGATCTTCATAGATTTACAGAGTGGTAGATGAGAAGGGACTTTGGAGATCATATAATCCAACCCTATTGTATCACGGATAAGTGAAGAGATCACAGAAAGGAAGTGACTTGCCCAAGATCACTTAATTAATCATACACCAGAGCCTGAGGTATAATCCAAGTCTTCTGTCTACCAATCCCACAAATTTTCCACCATCCCCATTGTCTTTCTCCATGCAAGGATTCTCCCTGATCTTGAAAAGATAGCAATGAAATGATATAGAAAGTGGATTAACTCAAATCAACCAATATTTTAAACTTACTGTACTATGTATAGTAGCAAATACAAAAATAATAAGACTTGTTTGTTGCCCTTTCAGTGGGACTGGGGTGGAAATAATGGGGAAGTTTAAATCGAATGACCATAGAGATGACTATGACAAACTAATAAATGAAAATTATCAGGAAAAGAGGAAAGCCAGTGGAACCGGCGCAGAAACAGAGTGAGGCGCGCTGGACCGGCCCAACGCTGCGAGCTCTGTGAGTCACCCCCAGCCCAGCCCCACTTGCGGGGCGAA
>NW_007740455.1:0-30035 GCF_000696425.1 Galeopterus variegatus | reverse complement strand
TGGACACTTGAAAATAATAGGTCAATTACTTTACAGAATGTTCGTCAACTTGGTTTGCTCAGTGTTTTCTTGTGAATAGATTCAGATTATGCATCACTGGCAGGAATGTCACAAAAGCGGTGCTCTGTTCTCATTTCATTCTATCAGGCCTCCACTTTCAGTTTGTCCTATTATGGAGTATTTTCATTTTCATCACTTGATTAAGATGGTGTCTGTTAGACTTCTCTATTGTAAAGATACCCTTTTATCCTTTGAAATTAACAAATACTTGTGGGGGTGGCATTCTTTTACGATCATGTTATTATCATCATTGTTATTTATTCCGATGCTCAATTTTTTTTCTTGATTTGGTCAGCAGGAGCACCTTCAACAAATACTTGTGGGGGTGGCATTCTTTTACGATCATGTTATTATCATCATTGTTATTTATTTCGATGCTCAATTTTTTTTCTTGATTTGGTCAGCAGGAGCACCTTCAAGCTGGCTTCTCCGTCCTTTTGACATGTCCTCACTCTCTTGCTTTCTGAAATCTGTATGATGTTCCAGGCTCATCTTGTGCTTTTCCTTCCCCAGCCTTAGAATCAGCCATTTCTTCAAGGAACGCTGGTTTCTTTTAGTGGAAAATAGCAATGAGCAAACCAAGATCTGGACAGTAGGTGAGTTCATTGCTATTGGAGTATTGCTAGCCCTAGACACTCGCAATAGGCAGAAGTCGAGAGTATATACACGTGTGCACACACACACTTGTGTATATGTAAACATCTGTATTGAGTACTTATCTATATTTTAAAAACTATGATTTCACATTCATGTGTCCAATTTCAGTCCAACTACAGGGTTCATTCTAGTTTTTCTCCATTTCCATATCTGTAACTCCCTTCCAACAGGAGAAACCTGGCTTCCGTTGTCCCCAACATGTTCACTTATTTGGCCCATTCTTCCATATATAGCCAACATCCCATCACCACCTCTGACCTCTCACCCCACTCTGCACGGATGTTCTTCTCACGCAGCTTGGGCTCTGACATCCTGTGATGGGCTGCCTTGTCCCCCCTGTCACCATACAGTGTGCCTTGTCCCCCCTGTCACCATACAGTGTCACCATACACCTTCCTTGACTCTACCTAATGGAATTTGGACTGAATTTTTTAGGAAGAGAAGGGAAGACAAGGAGAGGGGAGATAAAGAAAAGGGAAGAGCAAGATTACATTTTTAAGTATTTCCTGGGCTGTTCACAGGGAAGTCCTTTTTTCCTAACAAAAGTTTCCTGAGATGTAAATTTATTTATAAACGTTTTAATGTAAGTGGTAATGGGATGGAATATTTTGTAAAAGGCTTTTAGCACCTTCTGAGTGGGCTGCAGAAAATGTAGGCTGAGGAATAGTGGTCTCATTTCAGAGGCTGGGAAGGCATCCTGGCCCTCAGATAACTACCTCAACTTGCTCTTGTTTTAAATTTTACCGAAGAAGATTAAATCACTTATGTTAAGGTTTTAATATCCATTGAACTGCAAACTCCCCTCAGAAAATAATTCTTAAAGTTACCTCCAATCATTTACACTTTAGTAATACTGATCTTTGTGTGACAGATTTTGGTGGGAATAAAGACTGACAGAAGGAATGTTAACATGATACAAAAAAAGTCAATGATATGAGTGTTTGGATAGCCAAGATGAACTTAAACCACTTCACAATTTTGCCTACATGCTTACCTATACCCTAGCTCCTTGCAACAATGACTGATGTATAGCAAATACTCAATGTTGGTAAATACAAAATACTCTTTGTACTGAATTTATTGGATATTTCTCATCTGTGGCTAGAAGCCCACCCCTGCCTTCCTGGAGAGGAATTATAAAAATCAGGTATCCCCTTCCTGCCTGATGAACTTCAACATTTTCTTGCTTTCCTACTCTCACCAGAATAAGTCACCCATTGGAAGAAAGTAGGTACATAAACTTCCTTGTTTCAAATGAGTTTGTTTTCAATATAGGCTTCTCTGGGTGGAGAGAGTGGTCAGTTTATCTTAGCTGTGCTCATAGAGTGAGAGTTGCATAAACTGTGTGGGTTTGTGTCTCAATGAGATCAGATGAGCTATAACTCAGCCCTAAGTTCCTATGGAAAGTATGACTTAGAAAAAAAAAATTGTTACACAAAGATTTTGTATTTTAACAAGGACTTCTGGAAAATAACTACCCTCATGAAAGTAATTCTAGGCATCTGTGGTTGGCTGGTACTGGAGGGAGTTGGAGGTATCAGTATCCTCTCTGAGGGCCCCAGACACAAACGCATGATTAAATACTATCGGCATTAAAAAAAAAATGGCACAATATCATTTGGATTCCAATAGGAAGACAGAAACCACTCAGTGTTTCAAACAGAGAGTAAAAAATGCTTGGAATTAGTTATATAAAGTGATGAAAAATGCTGTAAAACCAAAGGACAGTGAGGCATCCCAAAATTAGCAAGAGCAGGGAGCTCCCACCTTCTTTAGGAAGAGACAGTGTTCCTGGAGCCCAGGAGCTATGGCCACACAGCTGAAGTTGAAACTGACGTAGGCTTGACTAGCAGGAGAGGATCTATTTATTTTTTAGAGATAACACCTACTACGTGAGACCCTGCTAGAGACAGAGAGAGGGGAGCTATGGCCACACAGCTGAAGTTGAAACTGACGTAGGCTTGACTAGCAGGAGAGGATCTAGTTATTTTTTAGAGATAACACCTACTACGTGAGACCCTGCTAGAGACAGAGAGAGGGGGAGAAATACTGTGGGTTCGCCCTTCCATTCTTGAAACACCCACTGATATCCATTGGTGGAACCTATCCAGAAGTCAGACAACATGGAAATATGAGAGTTCATACCCTTTTTATACAGAACAAGTTAGTAGAAAACTGCAGGAATGGATTTGAGGGCAAATGGGCTTAAGACCAGCCAAGGCCCCTGGGTTAAAAACCTTCATTATGTAGGTCAGACAAATGACTATGATGCAGGGCTGGAAGTCTCCTGAGATGGAAGACCATTGTACTTGGTAGTAGAGATATAACAATGACTAACATGTGATTCCTGCTCTTAAACAGCTCAAATATTCCAAAGCAAGTATGGAAACAAATTGCATCAATACAAAATATTAGGTATCTTAATTTGAGGTATCTGTAGAGTACTATGGGAACATGGAGGAGATGTAGAAATTAATTCTGGAGAAATTGAACAAAGGCATGAAGATTTGCAAAGGTGATATATTTGGAAATTGAATTCTTTAGTCCTCTCTGTGACTTTACCTGGTGCTCGGGGGTAGGGAGATGTATCAGTCAAGACTCCTTTGTTTGAGAATGATAGAAATTCCAACTCAAAATAGCTAAAGCAAATGATGGGACTTATTGATTCACACATTGGAAGTTTAGTCTGGCTTTCATCATTGCAAAGCCAGGAGCTAAGATCAGGCCTCAATCTCCCTCCTTCTTGGCTTCCACCACCTTTGTGGGCTCCAGTAAAACTCAGACTTTCCCTTTATGTTGCAGGATGGAGGCCTGCACCTCTGTACCCATGCTACCTCCTGTAAGCCACACCAGTGGTAAAAGGAGAGCCTATGTGTCCAAAGGCTTCAAAAAATGTCTGGCTTGAATTCTCATTGTCCTAGATTCACATGCCAATCCTTATTCAAGTCATCATGGCCATTGGAACATGGAATGTTGGCTCAGGGAAGCAGGTGGATCCAGCCCTTTTCAAAACTGAACAGACTAAGAATAGAGGAGGGGTGGATGTACTAAAGAAAAACAGGGGGCTGGTACCTGAAGAAGGGAAAAAAGATTCTGGGTAGCAAAAACAACAAATGTCTACTCAGTACTGAAAGAGTAGCTGACAATAGGCCGGAAAAGAATAAAACTCGTGAGATCATTCAGACCTTCCTGAAAATAACCATCATCCATCTAAGAGAATAAAGTTTCTTAAGGTAAAGGTAGAGTCAGCATTTCAATAAGGTCAAAAGATTTTTAAAATAGTCTGCTAATGCTTTGATAAAATAATAAATTGGGGTGAGGAAGGATAGGGATTGTCAGACCCAGCTACCCAACCTGGATTGGCAAACCTGGTACTTTCAGTAAGACAGAGTACATCATGACAATTTAGTTGGTGTCCATGTAGGGCTTACACGTAGATACCGGATTTTGATCATCGTGGTCCGTCTCTTGCTGCCCTCTCTCAAGTTCCAAGGAGGTGGAGATTTCTGTTAGATCTTGTCATTGTCTCTCATAGTCTTCTTTGAACCTGTCTAGCAACCAGCGTGGATTGATCATGCCTGCTATTCACAGTACCTGTTCTTACAGGTGGGTCATGAAGTATTTGTTGAAAGCACTAATGAATGTGCACACAAATGAATAAGCACTCTGACTCCATGTAAAATTAACACAGCTTGCAGTCCGTTCTTAATGAACTAGCAAGTATCTATAGATCATTCACCAAAAAACTCAAATAATTTGTTCCCTAGGGAAATGCTAGTTTATGAATTGTGAAATTATTCCAAGATAAGGGGGGTCGGTGTTTTGTAGATTGCACTGTGACAAAATGGGTACACCCTCTCCCCAGCATGGTCTCCAAACAAGTGTTCCCCTTTCACGTTCTGGCCACAGGGCTCACATCTCTCCTCTGGGTAAAACTTACTACTGCCATCATCTGGACAACCAGAGAAATTTCTTCCAGAGCCAGGACCGTTGAAAAATGGTTCTCAAAGTGTGGTCAGAGGTGTCAGTGAGGTCAAAACTTTTATATTCATTCGTACCAAGATGTTATTTGCCTTTTTTGCTGCTTTGACATTTGCACTGATGGTGCAAAAGTAATGATGAATAAATCTTCTGGTTTCTTAGCCCAAGACAAGGCTGAGGCTGTAAACGATACTAGTAGTGATTATTTTCTTCACCAACATGCAATCACAGTTTTAAAATGCCAATTTCTCTTAAGAATGTCCTTGTTCTTAGCTGAAAATTATTAATTTCGCTAAATCTCAACCCCTGAGTACACATTCTTTTAACATTCGGTGTAATAAAATGAAAAGTCTGAAGAACTTCTGCTGCATATTGAAGTACAATGATTATGTTTAAGGAAGGCACTTATCTGTTTGTTTTTTCCTATAGCTGAAAATTATTAATTTCGCTAAATCTCAACCCCTGAGTACACATTCTTTTAACATTCGCTGTAATAAAATGAAAAGTCTGAAGAACTTCTGCTGCATATTGAAGTACAATGATTATGTTTAAGGAAGGCACTTATCTGTTTGTTTTTTCCTGGTAGCTGGCTGGTACAGGGACCCAAACCCTTGACCTTGGTGCTACAAGTCAGGATTCTAACCAACTGAGCCGACTGGCCAGCCGTAATTCTTTGATCTGCAAACTGAATCAGCCACTTTTTTCATGGAGCACCATTTTTACTTGACAGAGCAACTGTATTTACTTTACTGTAAATGTGTTTAAAATATTTACTTTACTCACAAACTGTGGATAGTCAGACTTGGGTAACTGGCAAATATTTTCTCAGAAATGAACAAAGTAAGCTTATCACTTCAAGAAAAATGATTAAACGTATTTGTGGGCGATGATAAAATTAGAACTTCCAAGAGAAAATTAGGATTTTGGAAAATTTGTATCTGCCTCTGTGAGCTTCCCAGCTTCTCAAGGCTTAAAGACATTTTTGATGAGACCAGTGGTAATTTATTTATTTATTTATTTTTTTAAAGATGACCGATAAGGGGATCTCAACCCTTGTCTTGGTGTCAGCACCATGCTCAACCAGTGAGCTAACTGGCCATCCCTATATAGGAACCGAACCTGGGGCCTTGGTGTTCTCAGCACCATATTTTCTCGAGTGAGCCACGGGCCAGCCCATAATTTTAACAAATGTAATTTTTTTTTTGGATATTTTGTAATGAACTGTGTTAATATTTTGAAGGTATGCATAATTCAGTGAACTAATGTTTTCTAAATGATCAGTGCATGATGTTACAAAATCATGCACAGATAAAATACTGATTCAGAATTCAAGACAGACCATTATATTTTAATGGAACAGAGCATGAAAAATTTACCCATATGGTTTATTGATATGCAACTAACTTTTAAGAAACTATCAGTTGTCAAGTTATGGCATAGTACTGAAGAAGAATATCTACAATTGTCTGAAAAAACTATTAGCTTGCTCCTTTATTTCTAGGTGCCCTTTGTGTGAGGCTGGATTTCCTCTGAAATCCACAACAGCCTATCTCACAGCAGATTGGATGTAGAAGCATCTATGAGAATCTGTCTTCTATTTAGCCAGACATTAAGGGATTTGCAAAAAATGTAAATGCCACTTTTCTTATTACATTATTTGTTTTGGAAAATATTATTATTTTCACAAAAATTTATGTATACTAACTGATCACTTATATGAATTATTAATTTTATGAATTATCACCTTTAAATGAATTAATAGATGAATACTTTGAAATTAAAAATTTCAGTTTTAATTTGTTTTTGTTTTTTTTTTTTTCCTTTTTGTGACTGGTAAGGGGATTGCAACCCTTGCCTTGGTGTTGCTCGCACCGCGCTCAGCCAGTGTGCACACCAGCCATTCCTATATAGGATCCGAACCCGCGGCAGGAGCGCCGCTGTGCTCCCAGTGCTTCACTCTCCCGAGTGAGCCACGGGGTCGGCCCTCAGTTTTAATTTTTGTTACAGTAAATATCAATAGACATAACTGGCATAAACAAAAGCTCTTTGGGTTCTTTAGTAACTTTTAAGAGTACAGAGGGTCCTGAGACCCAGAGGATTAAAAACCACTCCCATTGACCACACCATGATTCAATGCCCACCACTTGTTCTTCTCAGCACTCCTCTCCTCTGAAGGTTGTGATCAGTTCTAGGGAACAGACTGGCTTGTGCTGTAATGAAACCATATACATACACACACGTATATTACCCATATGTTGCAAGGTCAGTTGTATTCGCATGGTCTCACACAATTAGACACAGAACCAATCACTCTATTCCAGGCATTTCTCGGTTCTCTCCTCCTCTACAGCATTTCCTCACTTTTGCTGTTAACCTCTTTCTTGCCACCTTACTTCCCAACCTCAAGTCCAAGGCTAAGCCTTTGTGTTAATTCCTGTTTAGGTGCTGAAGGAACACTATAATTTTCTCTATGTTTGGGTTAATTCCTTGAATTCATGTCCAAACTACTTATTGTACAGTTATTTGAGGCTCTGGCCTAGCAGTTTTCTAGGTTCTGCCTGTGGGAATATTCTACCTACTTTTTGCTCCTAACGAATTGCCACCCCTCCTGTTCTAAGCACTCAGTTTAAAAAGTTTTCCCCCAGTTCATCCTCTTGTGTGTTTCTGAATGATTCTGACCTTGGACTCCCAAGTTTCTTTGCCATATACTCTCTTCCAATCTCATCTTTTACATTTATTGACCTTCCCCTCATCCCTTGGCTTCCATCTCTAGGGGATTATATTTTAACAGCCCTCCGTTACAGTTCTTGCTTCTCTCAGAAAAAAGCAATAAGTGGGTAGACTTCGTGTTTTTTCCTTTAAAAATCAGAGCCTGGACAAACACAAGCTTGAAGTACCCCTTCCTCAGACAATGAAAGGTTCTGTTGTGCTCTGTAGCCACCCAGAAGCATGCTTTTAGCCAAGTTTGCTCACTCATCACAAGAGCTTGAAATCTGAGCCCCAAATATTTTTGTACTTACAGGACTCTAGTAAGAAAAAGCAAAGTCAAATCTACCTTCTCAATCAACATTAAGGAAGAGAAGAAGCAGAAAGCTCTATTCATATTCTTTATTATGAGGATACACTTCATTCCCACTCAGAAACCCTTGTCACATATAATGAATGTGTATCCTTGTTAAAAATTAGTAAGATTGAAAAGGTTATGAGGATATGCCCCATCCTAATCTTTTTTAAAATAAAAGAAAGATCTCAGAGATATTGATTTCAATATGCTAATATTGAATATGCTAATATTTAATTCATTTTTTAATTAGTCCCTATAGCCAGTTAATGTTTATCGTAAATGTGTCAATTTATTATCAGGTCAGATAGTGTCTTTCAAGTGATTCAGTAAAACATAATGACATGCTCTTGTTCTTTAATAATTTTGTCTAGATAAGATTACATACAAACTATTTTGCACTAAGTAATAAATTAAATCTAGTAACTGTCTACGCTCCTCCCTTACCCTTCTCTATTTCCCTTTAGTGCTAGGCACAGAATCAGAAATAGTACGTGCTTAGTCAAGAATTTAATTATTTACTAGGTATGGATATCTATAAAAATGAATTTCATAATTTCCTACTCATGGGTATGTATATGCATACTCGTACGTACCTATAAATACTTGTACACATGCACATGCACACACACGTGTGTATACACATGTGTTTCTATCTCTTCACTTGTCCTCGGAGACAAATTTCCTGGGTTTCTCCCTACTCATCAGCTGCTCCTTTATTATCCTTTCTTCTCTCACTGCTTTACTGACTTCCTGGGTGATTTTTTTTCTAGCCCCATGATTTTAAATAACATTTAAATACACAAATGGAAACCACATTTATATCTCCAGACCCAACCTGTCCCCTGAACTTGGAACTCACATATCCAACTGCCCGAAAGACAGTCCCATGGGATGTCTGATAGACAACTCAAAAGTGGTGTGTGCAAACAGGTCTCTGCAGTCCACCCCCCACGTCCAGTTCTTCCCTGTGACCTTCTCTTTCCTGGGATGCTCCATCTCAGTAAACGGCACCACCAGCCACTCTAAACCCACAGTCATCTCTCTTTCCTGTCTTTCCCTCACACTCAAATCCAACTGGTGTCACCTCGTCTACCTTTGCCTCCCTACAGTCTTCTCCACACAGCAGCCAGGGTGATTCTTTCCAAAAGCAGGTCGGAGTGCTTCATTCCATTGAGCTCCACACTTCACTGACTTTCTGTGACTCAGAGTAAAATCTGAAGTCCTTGTGAAGTCATACAGGGCTCTACGTGATCTGCACTCTGGCTGCTCCTGTCCCACCCTCTGCACTCTAACACTGACACACTCCTTTTGTTCCTTGAAGAGCGCTTTTGTAGCTCTTCCCAGATATTCACATGATCACTTCCTCATTCATTCAAATGTCACCTCCTCTAGAGGATTTCCCTGAGCACACCCTCTGAAGTAGAACCAGTTACTCTCTTTATCCTCACCCTGTTTTATTATTTTTTCATAACACTTAACAACATAAAACATAACATTACTTATTATTATTTATTTTTTTAAAGATGACCGGTAAGGGGATCTTAGCCCTTGACTTGGTGTTGTCAGCACCACGCTCTTCAAGTGAGCTAACCAGCCATCCCTATATGGGATCCAAACCCATGGCCTTGGTGTTATCAGCACCGCACTCTCCCAAGTGAGCCACAGGCCCGCCCTTAGCATTACTTATTTTTAAATATCGTCTGTTTTTCTTACTGGAATGTAACTTCCTTTTTTTAAAAAATTGAAACATACTTGATTGTACATATCTGTGGGGTATAGCGTTGAATATCAGTAACTGTGTGTGATATGTTATGCTCAGCTCAGGATAATTAGTATATTTAGCATTACACAATGTAATTGTTTTTGTGGCCTTTTACCAATTTCTCACTAACTCCCCCTGCCCTCACCCTTTCCCACATCTGGTGGCTCAGTTCTGTTCTTTCCTTTTGGAAGTTCAATGAATTATTGTGATTGTTGTGTCTTTTTCTTTTTTTCTTTCATTCCCGCTTATGAGTGAGGGCATGTGGTATGTCATTTTCTGTGTCTGGCTTATTTCACTTCACATAATTTTCTCTAAGTTCATCCATGTTGCTACGAATGGCAGAATTTCATTCTTTTTAATGGCAGAGTAGTATTCCACTGAGTATACATACCACATTAGGTTGGTTCCAATCTTGGTTATTGTAAGTAGAGCTGCAATAAACATGGGAGTGCAGGTGTCCCTTTGATATGGTGATTTCCATTCCCTTGGAATGTAAACTCCTTAATGACAAGGGTTTTATTTTGTTAATTAGTGTTTCTAGCACCTAAACAGCACTTGGCCCATGATAGATGTCAGTGAACATTTATTTAGTGAACAAATGCATATTTTTTCATGCACATTTGAAATTACATATAGATTCGCAATATAATCTTTTTTTGGATTAGTTTGTGCTTCTGTAGGAAACTGGCTGTATAATTATAATTATATATCAGTGTTGATGTTATATTAAGTGTACAGTGTTCCTTAAAGAAATTCTTAAAAGATATTGCAGTTTTTAAGATGTTAGTGCAATAATGCACACACATATGTGTTCACAAACTGTTTTCAGTAGTGCTTTGGTACTTTGAAATGCTCCTAAAAGTTTTCAGGCAAAGTTCAAAAGTATAAATCTTACTGTTAAGTAGCTGATTCACATGGAAATCCTTATTCACAATATAATGGATGTAATTTTTCCTAATACTCAGATGGTCATTGCCCTGGCCAACACATCTTCCAGAACAACACGGCTAGGATGAGAGACATACTTAGAGAAAGGGTTTACAGGACAGGATGGGAAGGAGGAGGAAAAAGATAATCTTGCAATAAAGGTTCAGTATTTGAAAGAGACAATATGCAGTGAAAGAAAAAGTTTTTTTTAACAAGAATTAAAGAAATTTAAGAGGAAAAAATTATGTGAGCGCGATCCCCCTAAAGAAAGGGAAAAAGAAGGGCGTGGGAGCTGTAATTTGTTCCTCACTTTAACCACCAGGTGGTGCTGTCAGATCAGAAAAGCGGGTTTGCACTCGGGTGAGGAGGGGTGAATGGGGGAACGGACACCTTGGTGATTACTCTATTCCCATGTACCAGTGGGGGGTTTCAGCCCCTTCCAAAGGCTCCCTCTCATTATTTTTAAATATTTCCAGAGAGTATCTCATTTGTGCTGGTGAGTAAGTCAAGTTAGCCCACACTTGATGTCGCCTTTTTTTTTTGGAGGCTGGCTGGTATAGGGATCAAACCCCGCACTTTGATCTTATCAGCACCCGGCTCTAACCAACTGAGCGAATCGGCCAGCCCTACCTAGTTTCTTCTCTTTTGTTCTCACCTCCTTCCTTCCCCTCTCACCCCTCCCGCCCCTCCCCCCAAGGTGCATCCTCTGGCCACCAATCCTTCTGGGAGTAGCCCTGCCACCTACTCTTGGTACCGCTTAATCCTCTGGGCACCATGCTAATTCCACTGGGCCCTGCTTCTGCCATGCCAGGGAAGAGAAGGGTGAGGGAAGGGGAGGAGATGAGGAGGATGAGATTCATTAACAGGCAACATTTGACTCCCCAGCCCTCTGTCGTCTACCCCTACTAAACATAAAACAAGGGGAAGTGATCTCAGGTGGAAGCAAGTTTGGATTTAAATTTCATGGTGTCAAGGCTGCTTCAACTTTGGATTATGATTCACCTGTACTTCTACAAATGTGGGGTCCTTTCCTAAGTTATCTACAAATGGATAGAGTCTCATCTGTGAGCATTGTTCTTCTATGCAAGGGGATGGACTAGATCAGGAGTCTTCAAGCGGTTTTGTCGTGGATTTCAAAGCTCCATTTAAAAGCTTTCTTATCAAAGGGTCTCTGAGCTATTTTTACCACCCCGTTCTTCTCTTTGGCTATTCTTGTTGAGATTCATGATGAGGATAAAAGCCCAGCTGGTGTTCTTTCTTCAATCCTTATTCAACTCCAGGTTTTCTGCTGCATCAAGACCATATCCCTGTCTTCAAGTCTCCGTGATTTCATTAAAAGCAATCTACTGCCTTGCCCAATCTAGCTTTTCCCCCTGAGGTCCCCTATACACCCATCCATCCATACACATGACTCCTCTCCATAGAGGCCATTTCTACATTTAGGGAAAATAAAACACATAATTTGTTCACAAAAAGTTATGGGAATGTGATTAGAATTTTCTAGCCTTTCTGGGTTTCTAGGGAACTCAGTTTACTGCTTTCAGATATACAAAAAACGTTTTGAGAAGTCTTTGGGGTTTCTGGCCCTACACACCTACAACTGCATCACCTGTGGCCAAATATGAGCACTACTCTGCAGAATTTTAGATTTGAGGTCAAGGGCAGTGGCCATGAAGGAGGGACGATTCTAATCAGAGGACAGAGGGTGAGATGCAACGGCTTGTGAGCATGGACAAGTGTCTTAACCTCACCAAATCTCACTTTTCTAATCTTCATAAAAAGAGAATAATGACAGCATCAACATAGTAACCCCTTTCCACCCTGCTGTGAATCTCACATGAGATGAGGCCCTGGCAGGAATTACCACACTGCCTGGCACACTCGATAAATGTTAGCTGTTATTGTCTGAATCTGTACAACTTACAGACAAGGGAGATTCAAGTAAGAACAATCTAGTAGTTCCAGATTCCTTTTTAGGTTCAGACATTAGATGTCACTGCTGATGTTTAGTACTTTTCCAGCAGAGAGTAAAACAAGTTGTAAGATAAAAAGGGCAAGGGAGGGAGGTTGCTCTCCTAAGAACATAAGCCTTGAAGCATTCCTTTAAATACCGTAGTAAAAGTGAGTCAGCCGTAGAAAAATTTTAAGGCTTTAATCAACATATTTAGACATCAATTAAACCAGTGTGGTCTGCTAATTTACCTTATTGAAGTTCATATGATGAACTATAAAAAAATGATGATACTGTATTTAAGAAGCTGCTGCTTTTGTTTTGTTTTGGGTTTTTGTTGTTGGCTGGTCAGTACAGGGATTAAAACCTTGACCTACTGATTCTGTGTTTATATATGACTGGTAACATCATGTGAACATGGATCTTTTTCTTCTTTTTAAACATTTAGTTGGTTTATTTAAAATTTGAAGCCTTTCTTTAAATGCCTCCCCCAATCTATATCTGTATAGACCCATCAGATTAAATGAAATTATATAGCCTAAAGTAAAAATTCCCAAATTCAGTATATATGCAAGAAGAATGGAGCCTCAGGTTGCTGTACTGATTTTGTTAATTGCATTACAGGTTTGAGAAGGGAAATACTACTTTTTATCAAGTATTAAGAATAGGTGAGGTGTCAGGGATCTAGGAGCCCACCTATAGGTGTTTTCTATAGTTGCCCTACTGTTGTGGAGTCTTAGCTCAGGAGCAGCGCTCTACAGCCAGCAGGGGTAGGCATTTACAAGCAAGAACATCAAGGAGATGGTGGCTGGCTAAATCTAAAGTTTTCTTATTTGTTTCCACACTTTACCTCAACAATTTGACCACCGAGCTTCATGAAGTGATCATAGCACTGATGACAGCTCAAATCTGTTGTGTTCTGGTTCTAAGCAGTATACAAATCAACTCATTTTAGTCTCACAATAACCTCATGACACAGATACTGTAATTATTCCCATTTTACAGATATGAATGCTGAGGAAGGCCAGGTTAATTGCCTAAGGCATTAGGGCTAGTTAGGGAGCTTGATAAAACACATTTCCTTTAAGTAGAGGTATGTTTCCAAAACAACATAATAAGGTAAGACCAAGTATGTTAATCTATCCACCATCTTTCTGATCTTATATATATTTTATAGAGTTGAACGTATATATAGTACACGTGTGTTCCACTCTTCTCATTTAGCTCACTTTATAAACATTGCCTTATAAATATTTTGTTTATGTGGCTACACACTTAATTTTAGTGACAACAGAAACAATGTCACAGTAGTTTTCATACTGTGCTCTGCAGTGCCTTGAGAATTTCTCACAGGTGGTTTGGGGCCACCTTGCAGAGTGGAGATAGGTTGGGAACACAAACAGGCAGGCCTTGGTTCCTACCCCAGCCCCTTGCTTCATCTAGAGCAGTTGCTCTTTAAAAGTTAAATATTTTAAATCAATTTACATATTTAGCATATGCATACTTAATTGAAGAAAGGATCCCATGGTCAAAACACTTTAAATATCACGAATAATATCATAATGTATAATTCCTCTGTTGCTGAACATTTAACATTTAGGTAAGTTCCATTTTTTTTTGCTATAGACAATATTGCTATGAGCAGCTTTGTGCATACACTATTTTTTTTCCTTTCAATTATTTCATTACTTTAAATTTCCAGGCATTGATTTAGGCTCCAAAGGCATGGACATTTATAAGCATGTTAAGCAGCTTTGACAAATTGCCCTAAGGCAATTTACAATGCCAGCAGCAATGTGAGAGCATACCTGCTGTTTACCCACAACCCAGTGGTTACAGCTTTGAAAGAACAAACAAAAACCTGAACAAATAAAACAGAAAATAAAACAACACAAACACTAGCAACATTAATTGGTATATTTGGATCAATCTAGCTTAAAAGGTAGGTTGTATACCATGCTCCACAGTGGGGTTAACTAACTGTGCCTGAGCCCAGTTGCAGCACAGAATCTCAGCTCACTGAAGTGCTGTAATGAGTGGCCAGAGAGTGAGTGAGAAAAAGGGTTAGCTCTGAAAGGGAAGTTGGTTGAGGGAGGACTTCAAGGGCCAGTTGCAAAGGGTATTCAGGGACCACATAAAAGGCAAGAGACCTTGGTGCTCCCGGAATCTCGAGGGGCCATCCTTGAGGGGCTGCAACTTGGGAATTATTAGACTTTCTCAGAAGGTACCTTGACTCAGAAATTTAAACAGGGCAGAATTTAATTAGTGCTGCTCATTCACAAGACTCTGCTGGGGAAATGTTAATGTACTTAGCACCTGGAGATATTGGCTTTAAAATGTCATATTATCAAAGACAAAGAAAAAAGAAAAGAGAAAAAAAATCACTCATATTTCCACCTCCCCACCAATAACAGTTCTTACCTTTTGCCTTTTAGGAATTCAAAAAAATGAATCTCTAGTCTATGTTACTCTTAGAAACTTTTGACAATTTATTTTACTTTTTATAAATTGAATAATGCAAT
Source organism: Galeopterus variegatus (assembly GCF_000696425.1). Lineage (NCBI taxonomy): Eukaryota > Metazoa > Chordata > Mammalia > Dermoptera > Cynocephalidae > Galeopterus > Galeopterus variegatus. The sequence goes on along the minus strand of NW_007740455.1, from coordinate 15,111 downwards.
GGAAAATTGAGGAAACCAGATAAACTCAGTGTAATTCTGTGCTTGTAAATCGCTGAGTTGAATAACTTGCAAAGCACTTTATAATATAAAGGGTAAAGGCTGCTTTCTATCCAAAAGCACTGGTTTACTTCTCTCAGTCAAACATATAAACACTCCAACTGGCATTTCTGCCTGCAAGCTCAGCAGAAAGGACAAGGCGCAGTTGTACCATTTCCTCATCTCCATGTGACATCATTCATGGCAGGGTGGTGGCAAGTGGTTGAAGAATGTCACACACTGACCCGCTGGTGCTAATCTCTCTCCTCATGAAGCAGAGACATTCAGTCTATGATGCCACACGGATGCCAACATTAAGGTTGGAGCAAACAAGGATGGAATATGTCTGTTTTTATTAAGTATGCTCAAGAAAACACTAGAATTTTAATTGCCAGAAGTCATACGTTTGCCTTTCTGCACAGAAAAATTGGCTTCAGTTTGGCTCTATGTGGGATGCAGTAGGGGTTGGACTAACAAGGCCATAAGATACGGGACCTCACATATTCACACTCACATCCTATGGGTGAACCTGGGAATTGCTCGTGCATCATGGGGGTCTCTTTGGAAGCAGAAACTGTTCCTCATACCCGCTGCCCTAGTTCAGGCCGTTACTGACATAACCTCCCAACTCTCCTGCCTTCAGTCTGACTCCCTCACCACCATCCTAATCATCCTAGAGCACAGAGCTGGTGCTGCCAATCCCTGGCCACACACCTTTGATGAGGTTACACTGCCACCAGATTACCGTCCACATCCGAGAGCTTGAACTGTCTAGTTCTAACCCCTTTTCCACCCTCATTTCCTGCCACTCCCTGGCTGGCCGGCCCGCCTGTGTTCTGGCCTCTCACACAACCTCACCATTCTCTAAACAAACCATTTTTTTTTTCTGCCTTTGCTCTTGCTCACGCTTTCTTCTCCTCCATGAAATTCCCTTTCTCTATTTCTTTGTCCATTAAGGACCAGCACAAACATAGCCTCCTCTCTGAATCCTTCTTTGACCATCTCTCTCTCCACTGGGCAGAACTAAGAGCTTTTGCAACTCTGCTCTGCTGTGTTCTGTTCACTCTGCCGCCACATTTTAATGCAGATCTTTGTATTCTCATCTCCTATTCCTGACCGGCAGTAGCTCTTCTTCGAGGACAGGTGTGTGTCTATTTCATGTTTGTATCCCCAGAACCAGCACAGCATCAGACACATAGTAGATGCTTGGTTAGTAATTTTGAACAAATTCATTAACTTATAAATAGGGTACAGTCACTGTAAATTAATGAAAAAGTAAATAATAGTTGTTTCATAATATTTGTTATTTATTCAGTCACTCTTTACTAAGTTCCTGCTATGTGCCAGCCACTGTAATGGGCACTGGTATCAAAGATGCAGAACACATCATTCCTGACTTGAAGGGGCCCACAATCTTGTGTGGGAAGATAAACAGATAGTGCAAATTATGTTCATTTATTAATTTTATAAAACCAAAAGCATTCTTAAATTTGGATTTTTTTCTTGCATAAAATTAGGGTGGACAGTGGTATTTTAAGAATGTAAGTGTATCTAATTTCTGGTCTGTAATATTCAGAAAAGACATGTTTAAGAGTAATTGTTCTTTCCTCTCCCAGCAAGGGCATACATCTTGGGCCCTGCCACTAGATGTGCTGGGGATTTAGACTCCCCTTTTTCTACCATAGGCAGCCACTCCCCCATCTCACACAGTGGACTGCACTGCTAGGAATACGCACACACACGCAGAAGCTGCCAGAATCCTGCTAAGATTCTCTCCTGTTCCAGAAATCCATAGCACCAGCTTCAAAGCAATGGTGTCCTCACAAGCATCCTCACCTTTCTTCTGGTAAAGTGAGAAGATAAAGCAGAGTTCAACAGGATAACCAGAAGAGAATTCAGTGTAAGCCTATCCCATAGGCCTGGAGTTAGTGTTTGCTAGAGCCTTCCTCTAGTTTGGCCAAGTGAGAGTCCCAGTTGTTAATGAACCATGACATATAAAGAGACAATCTGAGATAGTCAACTGGCATTTTGTAAAGGTCGGAGGTTACTATAAAAGGACTTGTGCAGAGACAACAAGCATTCTTCTCCTACACAAGGAAGAAAAGCCATACACATAGGATCATGGGACTGGACGAGACATAAAGAAGTCAGATAGTTCAGCCCTTGCCTCCAAGCAGGAGGACATTTAATTATCAAAAGAAAAACAAAAAACAACAAGGGAAAACAGAATGAACCCAATTAAATGGATCCCATTTTGGAAGCCAAATGTTTTTCCAGCAAATGGTGTCAGTTAGCACCTGCATCGTATATGAGCTGATGCTCTAAAATAGCATGGAACCCTTAAGACATTTTAGAATTTTCTTAGCTGTATTATGTTTTCTTTGTAATCTTTCCTTTAAGATTATGAAAGATACTACAGCAATGGATGTATTGCATCATGATGTACCCTGTGAGGTGGGTGGCCTTGGAGGTACTATAGAAACAAGTGTCAGCCCCCCTGTAGGAGTAGGTGTGCTGTTTATCTCCTTTGGGAAATAAGAGGAATTATGGGCTTCAGATGGAAAATGCAAAACTACTAGATCAAAGATGCAGTGGAGAGATTGTTATGAAGATTTTTAGCAAAGAACAATGAGCTCTTCAGAGCGTAAGCAATAGCATTTATCAATTTTCAATCCTTCTATGTTATTAATTTTAACATTTTAATGTATTGTCTCTCTTCTTTTCCCTCTAAGCATTCCAAAAGTTCAATACATTTTCTAAAAAACTTTATGATGCTTTTTTCTTCCATTTTCCTGAGACAAGTAATAGGCACATTGAAAATTTATTCTGTAATCTATAATAGTTGACCTGGGTAATGAGAGTAAAGATAAGTTTTGGGTTGATAGCTAAAGAGTAGGATTACACCATGGGTTAAATGAACTGGGTATTATGTCTACAAGACAGACAGCTTTTTAGAATGAATTTAGGGAGAAGGACTTAAGAAACATGCTCAGAATGGGCAATACATGGAGGTGTATATCCTCAGTTTTATGAAAGATCTTTTGACTCTTTAAAATTGTGGTGGGCAGAATAATGGCCCTGAAAAATGCAGACATCCTTTTCCCCAGAATCTGAGAATATGTTACCTAATATGCAAAAGGGACTGCACAGATGTGAGTAAAGGTACAAATGCTGAGATGGGAGATTATCCCGAATATCCAGGTGGGTCCATTGTAATCACATAACTCGTTGAAAGTGGAGACTCTTTCCTGGCTGTGGTTAGACACAGGGTATAATGACAAAAGCAAGGTCAAAGAGATGATGCATTGTGCACTTTAAAGATGGATGAACTGAGCCATGAGCCAAGGAATGCGGGAGGCCTCTAGAAGCTGGACAAATCAGAAAAACAGATTCCATCCTAGAGTCACCAAAAAAGGAACTTTGCTCTGCTGACAATTGATTTTAGTACAACGAGAGTCATGGAGGACTTCTGACCTAGGGAACTGTAAGATAATAAATTTGTGTTGTTTTAAGGCACTAGGTTTGTGGTAGGTTGTTATGGATGAAATAGAAAATGCATACAGGAGTGAGTTATGACAATAATTATAAATCCTTGTCAAGGAGACTCGAGTCTGACTTACAAAACAAGGGCGTTGTGAACAGCTCATTGTGGTTCTTCACGGTAGTGATCTCTTGGTAGGCAATTCCCATCCAGTAATGTGGTTTAGTGGGAGGGAATATTAGTAGTTCTTTTGGAATAGGGAGAAAACAAAATTTTCAGCCTCAACCTGGGAAATGTAGAAAAGGTTATACAAATTTTCATGGTTAAAGCTGATTTTCACTTGGTGTTTCTAGTTCATTGCTGAGAACTAACATGTACTGATCACTTTATAAAATACGTCATTTAATCTTTGCAAGGACTCTGATTTGTGTTTCTCTTATTTTGCATAAAAAAATTGCAGGTAAGAAGTGAAGAGAAACTACAGGTAAGATGTTAAATGATCCATTCAATAAGTGGGGGAGGAAAGGCTCAAAGTCAACCAGGATACCATCCAGTGACTCTCACTTACCCTCAAAACAGATGTCTTATACCATAAGCCTGGGTTATTTTCTTTCCTATTCTTAATACATATCATTGAGTACGGAACATAGTAAAGATTTCCTGCAAAGGTTGGGTTTTGTTTTCTACCTCTTGATTAAAATTGATTTATATTATTTTCCCAAAGTTGTATTTAAGTATATTAGAAAAAGAAGCAAAAACTGGACTTAACTCAGTCTCAAATTTGCTTAGTTTGACAATATTTTCAGAGCAGGAACCAGAGCTCTGATGCTTTTTTCAAATAATGTAAGTTAGAGCAGCTACATACAAGAATATGTGCCTATAAATAAAATAGCACAGTGCAGGTAAGGCATTTTTCTATACCACCAGGAACTATAAGAAGGAAAAAGGAAAATAAACCACTGAGACATAATTCCAAAAGTATTAAATATATTTTAAGTTTATTTGTGCCCTCTTCTTAACCATAGTAATTCAGGTACGGAGAGGAAGAATTTTTGTAAATGAATTTTTAAAAAACATAAACTTAAAAAAACAGCTTTATTGAGATGTAATTCACACAACATACTATTTTCCCGTTTAAAATGTACAATTCAGTGGTTTGGGGTATATTACATTATTAATTCTTAAAAATTTGATCAAATATATATAACATAAAATTTGCCATTTTAACCATTTTAAGTGTACAATTCAGTGGTATTAACTACATTCACAACTTTGTGCAATGATCACTACTATCCATTTGTAGACATTTTTATCCCCCCAAACAGAAACTATAACCATTAAGTAATAATTCTCCATTCCTCCCTTCCCCCAGCCACTGGTAACCTCTAATCTACTTTCTGTCTCTATGAATTTGTCTATTTTAGATATTTCGTATAAGTGGAGTCATACAGTATTTGTCTTTTTGTGTCTGGCTTATTTACTTGGCATAATGTTTTCAAGGTTCATCCATGTGATAGCATGTGTCAGAACCTCATTTTTTTTATGGCTGAATAATATTCATTGCATGTATATACCACATTTTGTCCATTCAGCTGTTATGGACACTTTGGTTGTTTCTACCTTTTGGCTATTGTGAATAATGCTGCTTCCAGTTCTTTGGGCATATATCTAGGAGTGGAATTGCCAAGTCATATGGTAGTTCTATGTTTAGCTTTTTGAGAGACTGTCAAACTATTTTCCCTAGTGGCTGCACCATTTTACATTCCCACCAACAGTGTAGGAGCGTTCTAATTTCTCAACATGCTCGCCAACACCATCCTACTAGGTGCTGATACCTAATGGTATCTCATTGTGGTTTAGTGTAAATGATCTTTTAAGCTTATAGCAGTTGCTGAAAATTTTGACTATAATGGGTGGAAACTATTCACATAATCTTTCTATAATATAAAAGTTGGACCCCTTCTGTCCTTCTATTTCCTTCAGTTTTGTGCATATTAAATCATTTTTAGGTGTTTACTACCACTCCCAAAAACTTACCCCCAGATCACCCTTGTTCTAGCTCTTTTCCTTTCTTAGAGGGAGACAGGTCATTTAGGAGGAGACTCAGAAATGGAAGAAATTAGAGATGGAGAAATTTTGTGCAATAGGGAAATGTGTGTAGTATGTAAAAGAGGGTAAGAAAGCAGTGTCCATAAGGAGTTATCTGGCTTATAAAGGATTATAAAGATTATGTAGGGGAAAGAAAGCATGGGCCTATGCATGGAAAGTTAAAGGAGGAAATGATAAGAGTCAAGGAGGTACATTCTGTGTATATAAGCTGCAACTGGAAGAGCCATGGTTCAAAGTCATCACATGACTGTGACTTGAGGCTTCATTGTAGAAAGAGAGGATGGATTTGAATTTCCTAAATCCCATTTGAGGAAGGATGAGCAATGTCCCCTCTTTATTCCCTAGGGCAGGGAGGTAGCTCCTGCAGCCCTGCTGAAGATGGCAAACCCACTTCCCCAACTCACCCTCAACTGCCAAAGTTGATCAGACATATACACAGTACATTGGTCAGTGGATGTACGAAGACTAGTCAGTGAGATTTAGGAAAGCTAGTTGCCCTAATATTTACCAAAATATTAGACCCTAAATTTGATTGATTGTTTATGAGCAATAGCAAATGTCATCCTATCATGGAAGAACACTCCCCACTGTCCCTAGGATACCAGGTTTGACTTTCAAAGGAAATTATACACCAAAAGCTTTAAAATATTCATATACCCTTCCATCTTCTGTAGTTTATATTTAAAAAATCAAGGCAGTGTGTGCAAATATCTACATGCATCTTTTACAGGATGATCCCTACAAAGTTGTCTGTCAAAAAATTTGACAACAACCCAAATGTCCAACAGTAAGGGATTTGTTAAACACATTATGACTCACCCATTTACTAGAATACTATTTTGTTACTAAAGATTAGTTTAGATAAGTGTATTAATTGACATGGAAGAATATCTATATATTATTGACAAATGAAATAAGCAAATTACAAAAGAATAAGGTCTCAATTTCTAATATCTATCTATGTCTATCTGCCTATTTATTTACTTTTATCTGTCTATATCTATATATCTCTGCCTCTATCTCTCTATGTCTATCTGTATCTATGTGTCTATCTCTCTATCTCTAAATCTTTCTATCTCTATCTGTGTCTATGTATACATATGCATTTGGAAGATTACATACCAAAATCTTAATAGTGATTTTTGGATAGTAGGATTATGGGTACTTTGTAATCATTCTTTCAGATTATTTGTATTTTTATAATTTTTATGCAATGAACTGTACTGTAACCCCACATCCTTCACTCACACATCCTGGAAAATGCCAGATAGTGGTAACCTCACAATTCTGATCACAATGGGGACTATTTCCCCTATACATATGCAGCACCATAACTCCCATCTGCACATATTCAGAACAGTAGTACAACAATCTGAGTCTCCTTAAAAGCCCCAAACAACAACGAAAACAAATATCTCCCAAACCAAAAAGAACAAAAATCAAAAAACAAGGTTTTCTAAACCCTCCTTGGAGAATACCAGCAAGATACACTTCTATGAGGCTGTAGACGCCGATGGGGAGAATACCAGCAAAGATGGCTCGGCAATGACGAATCTTACTGGTTTGGACACAGAAAAGGGGTGTGTTGCCAGTCCCTGCTGTCGGGATGCCTTTTGTATTCTGCCATCTTTTTTTTAGCTCAGGGATTATCAGGGTAATGTTTCCATGCCCGAGAATTCAACACAGCATGTCCACCCAAATTCAGAGCTCCGTGTGATTGCTACCAGCTTTTAAAACTTTGCTAGATAAGAATTTAGCTCTTGTCAACAGAATCTGCTCTCATGGATGACTTATTTGTTTAGGAAGTAAGCAAATAACACTATGGTGACTTTAGTGCACTACAAAGGCATTTGCTCAGAGTTAATTTCAGTAGGCTATAATCTTGTAGTTGCTTTGTTAATAAAACATCTAAATTGTCTGCTCCACATGGACACTTTTACATACTTGGCTCTCACAGTCTATAGGCATCATGGGGACTCACAGGACTAGATGATCTAGCACCATTCACGCAGTCAATAGCGAACAGTGGTAAGGATTGAGCTCAAAGTTCCTTAGTTCATCTGTACACTCATCTTAATATATAAATAAAATATTAATACTGCATTTCAACATGTATACCACGGAGTGGAATGCAGACATTTTAAAAATTAATTTTAGAAGTTCCTTCTGAAACGGGTTCTGAAGCGGCTGGGCTGAGCAGGTGTTCTGTCTGTAAGTCGTTTTTCCAAAGGTTCCCATCAACAAGACCCTGAAGGGAATTAGAACAGATCTAAAAACAGGTCACAGACTGAGAAAGCCATTTAAAAATTGAAAATGTGCTCAAACGAGAGTTAAGAATGTGCGAGAAAAGAATATACTCAACCCAGTAAACTGAAAAATAATTGAGGAACTTTTTTCAGGTAGAGTGATTTAGTAAATCCCTTAGCACAATCTTTTAAATGGATTTTTAAAGTTTTCTCTACTCTAGTTCTCATCTAAACCTGAAAATACTTTCTCTTTTTCTACTGGAAATATCTCTTCTAAAAGACAATATTTCTACTCAATAGATTCAACAAATAATTATTAAATGTGAACCTTTTCTGCATCTGGCTCTTTTATATCTGGGACCTCAGAATATTCTTTAAAAAATCATTTTTGTCTCAGAATAGTCTCAAAAACTGTCACCAATTCACACACAGGAAAAAGAGGTCCAGGGAGCTGATTTAGTTTTGGTGCTGATTGGTTTTGTCTCCTCCCATCTTGTCCAACTATAATCTATCCTCTTCTTTGCTGGTCATGTTACTTTAAGTGGCTTGTTCCATATACAAAGTTTAGGAAATAAAAGATTTTGGAAGTTAATAAAGAAAACCAGCATTTTCTATGTGAGCCTTGCCACTCTCATATTATAATTTTGGCAAACATTTGCTGTATATTTCCACCAAGAAGCACAAAATTTTATCAAGAACAAAAACAAAACAAGCTTACCTTATTGACAAATGACTGTCTGTATCAATGAACAAATATTTATCAGGTACCTACTATATGTCAAGCAGCTGGAATATAGTAATAGAATGATAAGTTCCTGACTTCATGGGAATCTCAAACATCATTCAGTAATTATAAGTTAAGTGCTGGGAGCAGGGGAATATGGGAACACCTATTGCTTTCTCTTTTTGTCTTCTATTAATAATTCTCCTTACAAGTTAATGCTTTTGCTTGTGCCTTTGAAGTCTAGAGTCTATACTTTGTGCAGCAAATGGATTCTTAAAGAATATAGAGTGAATATATATTAAGAGTATATAAAGTGTGTGCAGAGAATACAAAGGCCACAGCCTGAGGCAGGAAGAATGTATTTCATTTCAGCAACTGTGATCTTGGGAGTCTCTCTGTTTCCTGTTTATCCTTTTTTCTATTTAGCAGCCTGCCTCAATTTTTCTGTTAGTAAATGATCGCTATATAGATTAAGTACAAATCTACGGCATGTCTAGTATGACTTTGCTGTCTTGACCAAATCTACTTATACATACTCTTCTTGCTTCAACAGGGCAAGTGATTTGTCACCATGCTTTATGTACTGATTCCTCCATTGCCACTCACTCTATTTCTTAGCATGTTTTTCTGACTATACAATACTGCCTGGGTAAACAGAATTATGCAACATCCTTGAATTTATAAACTTAAGTCCTTCCCACTTAAGTCCACATTAGCAGGTACATTTTATGAAACTGTTCTTGCCAATTTTATTTTCCTAATAAATTATAAAATCCTTGAGGGTAGAGAACATCTCATGAAAAGTTTGTAAACTTGATAACATATAACACAGTCGCAGCACCCTCAAATTCTATGAAGTCACTTAGTAATATTCATTTGTGGTGTTAGGATAGTTCTAACTTGTTCTGGAAAGGAAGGAGCATTAAAGTCATTGTCTCTGCTCCAAAAATGACCCAAGAGAAGTGATTTATTTAATTTTTCCATCAAGTAGGTATCCATGATTCTCATGTACTTTCTGTACCAAAGGATAAATATAACACTGCTTATAAAATACTTCAATATCTGAGGTCATCACTTAGGAGCATGTTATATTTCTAAGTTCTAATGGCTTATACATATTTCTCTCATTGCTTTTATTCATATTAAGTAATAAAATATATTACCTTTTAGACTTACTGTTTTCTAAACTTCTATAGTTTTACTGTTTAGATTCAAAACAAATTTTCCCTTGAAATCTTTTTAGAACATTATGACAATTTAAGAAAAATTGAATTCAATTTAGCATTACGAAAGAGTACTACATTTTCATAATATATGTGTATATATTTTAAGTGATTATATCTTGAATGAAAGTTCATTCTGTAGTTAGGGATCCAGGCTCTGCCTCCACAGTAATTGAAATTTCAATCCTGGCTTTGCTATTCTCTAGTTATGTGGCCTTGTACAAGCATCTAGAGCTCTCCAAGCCTCAATTTTCTCATCTGTAAAATAAGGTTAATAATTGTACATAATTCATAGGGTTGCTGTGATGATTAAAGGAGATCTGGTTTCTAGTAAAACCTAGTAAACAAATGTTGCCTAATTTCATTTAGGTATTTAGTTAGCAAATACTTACTATTCAGTGTGCAGTCACAGTTCTAAATCCCTGTAAACATTAAGTCATTAATTCCTTAATTTAACATTTCAATCCTAATCACAACCTTGTGATGTAGGCAGTCTTATTATTCCTATCCAGGTTAAGAGACAATATCACATTCAGGATTGTAACCTGGGCAATGTAGCTCAAGAATTCATGCTATCAAACAACACTGCCTTGTTTTATTTATGTCTTAATTCAACCACTGTATTTAACTCTAACCATGTGTTAGGAAATATCTTAGGTGCTTGGATTAGAATGGTGAAGTCTCTGTCCTTGAGAAGATCACAGCTTAGTGGTAAAGAAAGATTTGTGAACAAATCATTATAATGCAGTGTTGTACATCCATTGGAGACATGTGCAACAGACTATGGAGGCACATGGAGGAACTCTGCAGTTCCCTGAACACGCTGCACTACTACTTACCTTGGTGCCTTTGCACTTGCTCTCGGCAACATGTCTCACGGTGATATATCTCCTTCAAGACTCAATCAAATATCTGCCTCATCTAAGAGTGAATATATATAAAGAATATAAAGCGTGTGCAGAGAATACAAAGGCCACAGCCTGAGGCAGGAAAAATGTATTTCATTTCAGCAACTGTGATCTTAGGAGTCTCTCTGTTTCCTGTTTATCCTTCTTTCAATTTAGCAGCCTGCCTCAATTTTTCTGTTAGTAAAGGATTAAGTACAAATCTATGGCATTTCTAGTATGATGTTGCCGTCTTGACCAAATTTACTTATATGTACTCTTCGTGCTTCAGCAGAGCAAGTGATTTTGTTTACTATTAACAGTAATGACCTAAATGTCTAAAAGCATACTTGTGTTCAAAGTGTATAAAATTTGAACATATTTTCATCAAATTGTAAGTTAAAACAAATGTACAAAATTAAAAATTAAAATTATTTTTATTTTTAAAATTTATTTTTCATATAAAATAATATATTAACAATAAAATGTAATATAAAAAAGTTATCAATTAAAATATTTTTTAAATTAGCTAAAGCTGAAATTTTTAACTCCATTTTAAAAAACTTAATTAAATTATATTAAGTATATTTTTATTAAAATAAAGAAACTCCCAATTCTAGCAATGGCCATCTAGTGCCAATTGGATTGATGAATCACAGATGTTACATCTAGAACAACTTACATACAAATTTGAGTAATGTAAATTGTTTAAAATTGCAAAATGGTCCTTAACTGCCTCGTGCAACTGCTGCTCTTTAATTTGTGAGTAGCTCTAGAACCATGCATTTTAGCATACAGACAAACAAGAAAAGATGTACCTCACTTTCTCTCTATTGGGAATAGCAGTTTGTTTTTGCAAGAAACTGTTACACATATGCTGCCGGAAAAGAACGATTACTGTGGCTTCTCTTGCCTAAGCACTAGTTTACTGCTCATATTCTCCCCACGCTCTGCAGCAGGGTCGGTCTCCAACATCGACCTGCAAACCTAGAGGTCCAGAGTTGTGGAGAGGTGATTTCTTGGGGTCCAAATCATGTTAGTCATGACCACAGATGTTTGGGGTTATGGGTCTTTTTTTATAACAGTCAGAGCACCAAATCCTGAGAGACAGAGGTGTCCTTTGTTCTTCAATACATTTATTTTTGTTTGTTTATAACGTATGAGACTCTCAAAAGTGCAGGGTCTAGCCCAGAGTTTCTTCTTGCTTGTTCTAAGGGTATAACTATTACTGTATAAGTATTACTGACAGCACCGAGGAATTTTTTTAGATAAGGCAGATATTTGATTGAGTCTTGAAGGAGATATAGCACCATGAGGCACATTGCTGAGAGCATGTGCAAAGGCAACGAGGTAAGTAGTAGTGCAGCATGTTCAGGGAACTGTGGACATGTCTGCATGGCTAGAGCACAGGATGCTTGGGGAGGGGGCTGGTGGGAGGTGATGCAGGAGAGTTAAGTTGGGATACATCACAGAGGTCTTCAGAGCCGTTTTAAGGAACTTGGAGTTTATCCTAAAGCAAGGAGGAACCTAAAGTGTTATTCCATACATATGCGGTATTTGATTAGCTTGAACCCTGGATGTGGAACCTAGTTAGGAGAAGGGCAAGAACAGAGAGGCAGAGGCACCAGTCAGAGTGATAGTTATCCCAGCAAGAAGCAAAGATGACCTTAGCAAAGATGTGGTAGTGGATGTAGAAATGGTGAGAGAAGCCGAGACGGGCTGGGGATGAAGTGAGAGGCTGGATGTAGGCGTGGGTGTAGCACACTGCAGTCAGTCAGGGAATGTCTGTTGAAATGAAGTGTGCTTCTGTTTCCAGTGCCCCAGCATTTTAACTACACTATCACATGACTTTGTTTGTGAATTAATTTGGATATATTGTTTCAATACTTTGAATTGCAAAGTAGGTACATTCTTACGAAGGAAAGACTGATTCCAAGAAGTTCTCGGTGAAGGTGGTCTGAGCTGTTACACAACCATATTCACTCCCAGTATAAGCAGTTTCTTGGCTGCCATCTTCTTTGGGTTCAAGAAGTTCATCTCACGGGTCCACCAGGCCATGAATAACTGGGTTATTATGTATACTGCTTATCGACAAGTTCTCTATACATACTAACTGCCATTTAGTTATCTTTGATAAGATTCTTTGTCTACTTTGCTCACTTTGCCCAGAGGGAAGCATTTGGAATTCTTTTTTGAATTTTCCAAATAGACTGTAACTTTACAGAATGTTCCTTTGTTCTTTAAGTGCTGAATCATTTATTTCTAAGTCAAGTTTAACCTAAAACAACTTTTGCTTTGTTTTGTTTTGCTCTATTTGACTTCAGGTAACCTTTCCAAACTGATTGGGGACAGATTTTTAACAAATGTAGCTTGATCTTGGCTTGGAAATCTGGCAGTCACAGGCAATGGGGATTATGTTGTTCTTATATCTCTCTCTTTAAAAGCCCTTTTTATTCATGCCTATTATATCTGTCTTTTCATCACAGCTGGGTCAACTGGACGGCGTGATGCAAATTCAATCCTGCTGGTCTCTAAAACTTACTCTGACCTTAAATAGAGGGATATGGAAAGCCCAGCCCTGACAACTAGGGACTCCACATGTAGTCAACATCACTACCGCTATTGACCATGGGCTCTGGTTCCAATAACTGCTTCTGTCCTGATTCTGTGTGTCTCATTCCAGTCATTGATAACTCAAGTTCTCTAAGATATGGACAATAATGTACTTTTATCCATTTTTTAAATCAAGGAATTGAAGCTCGGTTCCTCAACCTCAGTTTTGGGACTGGGGCTCTTGATTGTGTGTCGACATTCTGGATTATCCAGCTGGTTGTGGATTTCTCCAGGGCACACCATTATCTTGTGTTTGGTCTCTTCGTATGGGCCTACTACGTCATGTCTGTTGCCTTATCTTTTACATGTTTATTTTGTATGCCAGCATGGCTTTTCTTCAGTTCACTAAATTAGGTCTATTCTCTGAGCATATTCTTCATCCCAGGAGAAAAGGTTGACAATAGATTCTAATCCCTTCCCTTGTATTCCAATTTACTGAGCAGGTTGGTCCTGTCCCGAAAGACAGGAAAACTTGTAGCTCATATACTGGTAGAGAAACCTTGCTGGATAAATAGCAATAGGAAGCTAAAGTTAAATTATTTATCCTTTGCCTTTCTAGCATTTGGTTGCATGTATATTATAGTATGTACCTAATTCTGTTTTGACTTAACAGTTATTTACACAGATGTCTTCCCCAATAGGATTGTCAGCTCCTTTGTGTCAGGGTCTATTCTTACTTCTCCATTCCCTGAAGCATTAGGGTAGTGACCTCCAAGTGTTAAGCACACAATAAATGGTTAAAGAAATAAAGAAATACAAAATTAAAATTTGTAAGATTCATTAATAGAATCAGTATCTTATTTATTTATCTGCTAAACATTGGCATCTATTCTTACTTCTCCATTCCCTGAAGCATTAGGGTAGTGACCTCCAAGTGTTAAGCACACGATAAATGGTTAAAGAAATAAAGAAATACAAAATTAAAATTTGTAAGACTCATTAATAGAATCAGTATCTTATTTATTTATCTGCTAAACATTGGCGTAATTCTTTCCACACAGTAAAATACTTAGTAAATGTTTCCTTAATAAAAAATAGAATTAGAGTATCAATTTTCAAAAGTACAGTTTGTGCATTTAATGTTTGTGTTTTTTTTCTGCATAGAAATTAGTGGTCATATTAATTGTTTGTGCTTAATTTTTCATAGACCATGTATTTTTTATAGTGAGAATAGCTACATCTCTGTTCAAGTCGAATACATTGTATGCCCACTATATGCTCTAACTTTCTGAGTTCTTCAGGAGATACATCTTTTTGCATTCTGTTGGTAGTCTAAAAGAGATAAATGAAGTGCATGAGAATTATGAAACAAAACAAGAAGGAAGAGCTTGGGGAGATGCTCAGGTAATGAGCTGTGGGGTACCCTTTGCTAGGGAAGGCTTCTACCCAAGAGGCTTTCTAGAGGGGTGACACTTATAATAAACATGAAAGTATGGCTAGGATTTTAATACAAGAAGAAGTAGGAAACCATTGGAGAAGGAAGAGCATGATTAGAGGCAGCGAAGCAAGGTATGTCTAGAAAATGTCAAATGGGTTTATGAGCCTGAATCACAGTCTACAAATAGCAAACAAGTGGGAGGTAAGTCTTGCAAATTGAAGGTATACTGGGACAGCTTAAGAACTTTAGGGAGCTTGGAAGACAATGGGGAACCATAAACTAATAATATTTATTGGCTTCTAACCATAGCAATTCATCATAATCACTTGGGGATCTTTGACAAAAATACTGAATCACCATATATTTGTTGAATGAGAACATCAGGGTGACTTGAAAAACTATACTTAAAAAAAAAAA
>NW_007740454.1:29780-30035 GCF_000696425.1 Galeopterus variegatus | reverse complement strand
TAGTTTCCCTTCCTGACTCAACCTATCTCTGACTTAATAGCTTACTCAACACCTACCTAAAACATCTAATGAATAAGAAGGCTGGGGCTATTTCAAGTGGGGAATCTCTGACTGTACAGAAACCGTAAGTCACAGAAGGAGACTTATGAAGTCCTGATCAGGGTCAGGAAAGTAGATCAACATGTCATTCTGCTGGGGGAAGGCTAAATTCTGGTTTTCTTTCCCAGCTGCATACTCAAGGTAAAATATCCATAA
>NW_007740454.1:26611-26948 GCF_000696425.1 Galeopterus variegatus | reverse complement strand
CGCAGCAAAATGTATTTTGCTGTTTGCCTAATTTTCTGGTTTTATGTTAAAACCTTTAATTTAATTTTCTCATTAATATCTAAAGCCTGACTATGCACAAAATTACACAATATTAAAGGCGGCTTTTATGGCATTTAAATTCCATTTCTCCTCTTCTTTTATCCTTTCAATATTAAGGGAAAATTTTCAAATTAAGCATAAATGAGACAAAAGACCAAAACAAAGTGGTGTCACTTGCTGCAAAGAGTCCCATATTCTGTTAGCAAACTGTAATTTCTCTTCATTGCTTTTGGAATAACAGAATTGTAACTTGCAAAGAAAATTGTCATTATATTTG